>NC_069785.1:82729303-83029303 GCF_027406575.1 Nycticebus coucang
GTAACTAAGCAAAGAAATTTTAGACTTAAACTTAACCATTCTACAATTGGATGTAACAGACATCTATAGAACATTTTATCCTAATAAAACTGATCACATATTCTTCTCATCAGCCCATGGAATATCCTCCAAAACTGGTCATATCTTAGGTCACAAGTCTAACTTCAGCAAATTTAAAAGAATAGAAATTATTCCTTGTATGTTCTCGAACCATCATGGAATAAAAGTTGAACCCAGTAACAACAGGAATCTGCATACTCATAAAAAACGTGGAAACTAAATAACCTTATCTTGAATGATGGCTGGTTCATACATGAGATTAAGAAGGAAATTATGAAATTTTTGAAACAAAATGATAATGAAGACATGAGTTACCAGAACCTCTGGGATAGCGCAAAGTCAGTTCAAAGAGGGAAATTTATAGTGTTGCAAGCCTTACTCAAAAGAATGGAAACAGTGGAATTCAACAATTTAATGGGACATCTCAAGCAACTGGAAAATGAAGAGCATTCCACCCCCAAACCCAGCAGAAGAAAGGAAATAACAAAAATTAGAGTAGAATTAAATGAAATTAAAAACAAAAGAATCGTGCAACAGATCAATGAATCAAGAAGGTGGTTTTTTGAAAAGGTCAACAAAATAGATAAACCTTTGACTAACCTAACCAGAAATAAAAGAGTGAAATCCCTAATTTCATCAATCAGAAATGACAGAGGTGAAATAATAACAGACTCATCAGAAATTCAAAAAATCCTTAATGAACATTGCAAAAAAACTCTACTCTCAGAAATATCAAAATCTGAAGGAAATAGACCAATACTTGGAAACACCCCACCTTCCTAGACTTAGCCAGAAAGAAGTGGAAATGTTGAACAGGCCTATATCAAGTTCTGAAATAGCATCAACTATACAAAATCTCCTTAAAAAGAACAGGGACCAAACGGATTCACATCAGAATTCTACCAAACCTTTAAAGAGGAACTAGTACCTATATTACTTAACCTTTTCCAAAGCAGCAAAAGAAGAAATACTTCCCAACAAATATAAAGCAAATATCACCTTGATCCCCAAACTAGGAAAAGACCCAAGAAGAAAAGAATATTATAGACCAATAACTTTAATGAATATTCATGCAAAAATGTTCAATAAGATCCTAGCAAATAGAATCTAGCAACATATCAAACAAATTATGCCCGACAACCAAGTGGGTTTTAACCCAGGGTCTCAAGGCTGGTTCAATATACATAAATCTATAAATATAATACATCACATAAACAAAATAAAAAACAAAGACTATATGATTCTCTCAATTAATGCAGAAAAAGCTTTTGATAATATCCAGCATCCTTTCATGATCAGAACACTAAAGAAAATACAGATAGAAGGGGCATTTCTTAAACTGATAAGGCCATCTACAGCAAATCCACAGTCAATATTGTATTAAATGGAGTAAAATTGAAATGATTTCCATTCAGATCAGGAACTAGGCAAGGATGCCCACTGTCTTCACTGCTTTTTAACATTGTAATGGGAGTCTTAGCCATTGCAATTAGGCAAGAGAAGGCAATCAAGGGTATACATAGAGGATCAGAGGAGATCAAACTTTCGCTCTTTGCAGATGATATGATTTTCTACCTGGAAAACCCCAGGGACTCAACTACAAAACTCTCAGATGTGATCAAGGAATACAGCAGCATCTTAGGATACAAAATCAATACTCACAAATCAGTAGCATTTACATTTACCAACCTTAGTCAAGCTGAAAAAAACAGTCAAGAACTCTATTCCTTTTACAGTAGTGCCAAAGAAGATGAGATGAAATATCTGGGAGTGCTAAGAAAGGACGTGCAAGATCTCTATAAAGAGAACTATGAAACTCTAAGAAAAGAAATAGCTGAAGATGTTAACAAATGGAAAAACATACCATGCTCATGGCTGGGAAGAATCAACATTGTTAAAATGTCCATACTATCCAAAGCAATCTACAGATTTAATGCAATCCCTATTAAAGCACCTCTGTCATACTTTAAAGATCTGGAAAAATTAGTACTTTGTTTTATATGGAAACAGAAAAAACTTGAAAAGCCAAGACATTACTCAGAAATGAAAACAAATCAGGAGGAATCATGCTACCAGACTTCAGACTATACTATAAATCTATAGTGATCAAAATAGCACGGTACTAGCACAAAAATAGAGAGGTAGATGTGTAGAACAGAATTGAGAACCAAGAGATGAACCCAGACACACACAGTCATTTGATCTTTGATAAGCCTATCAAAAATATAAATTTTGGGATAGATTCTCTGTTTAACAAATGGTGCTGTGTAAGAAGATTGAAGAAGGTGCTGTGTAAGAAGGTGACTTGTAGAAGATTGAAACTAGACTTACACCTTTCATCTCTAAAAATTCACTCTCACTGAATAAAAGACTTAAACTTAAGACAGCAAACTATAAAGATTCTTGTAGAGAGCACAGGGGAAACACTTGAAGAAATTGGCCTGGGACAATACTTTATGAGGAGGACTCTCCTGGTAATTGAAGCAATACCAAAAATACATGACTGGGATCTGATCAAAGTAAAATGCTTCTGCACACTAAGAGATGGCAGCTGGGAAACTGCAATAAAAGCTCAATCCTCCCTCCCTCTCCAGATTTAAAAATTCTTTTTTATTCTACGATAAATCATTTTTTAGTGGGAATGGGAGTTCAGACAAGCTGCATTTCAGAAATGCTGTCATAATGGTTTTTAACACCTTTTACTCTTCTTACTGATGCTATTTTGTAACAACATCTGACAAGTTTTGTGGGGCTTTTTATACACTTTTTAAAAAAGTCTCAAGGTTCTATTTTTATGTTTAACATTTTCATTAAAGTTTTTTTTTTTTTTTTTTTTTTTTTTTTGTAACTGGAGCCACCATATAACAAGTATGGGGGGAAAACCGTGCCTTGTTTCAACAGTTTTTGCTAATTTTTAGGCCGAAAGATGACAGACATCTAGAGTTTACCTTCTGTTTAATTAAAATCAGTATTTCTCTAAAAATAAAATAAAATAAAACGCTTCTGCACAGCCAAGAACACAGTAAGTAAAGCAAACAATCCTCAGAATGGGAGAGAATTTTTTTAGGTTATGTTTCTGACAAAGGTCTGATAACCAGAATCCACAGAGAACTCATACTTATTAATAAGAAAAGAACAAGTGGCTTGGTGCCCATAGCACAGTGGTTACAGTGCCAGCCACATACACCAAGTGTGGTGGGTTTGAATCTGGCCTGGGCCAGCTAAACAACTGCAACAAAAAATAGCTGGGTGTTGTGGCAGGTGCCTGTAGTTCCAGCCACTTGGGAGGCTGAGGCAAGAGAATTGCTTCAGCCCAAGAGTTTGAGGTTGCTGTGAGCTGTAATGCCATGGCACTTTACCAAGGTCGACACAGTGAGACTGTGTCTCAAAACAAAACAAAACAAACAAAAACAAAAACAAGTGATCCCATTTTATTGTGGGCAAGAGACTTGAATAGAAGTGTCTTTGAAGAAGACAGGTGAATGGTCTACGGACACATGAAAAAATGCTCATCTTTAATCATCAGAGAAATGCAAATCAAAACCACTTTGAGATATCATCTAACTCCAGTAAGTGTACCCCACATAACAAAATCCCCAAACAACAGATGTTGGTGTGGTTGTGGTGAAAAGGGAACACTTCTGCACTGCTGGCGGGAATGCAAGCTAATACATTCCTTTTGGAAAGAAATTAGGAGAACACTCAGGAATCTAAAAGTAGACCTGACTTTTGATCCTGCAATTCCTCTACTAGGTGTATATCCAAAAGACCAAAAATCACTTTGCAACAAAGGTATTTGCACCAGATTGTTCATTGCAGCTCAATTCATAATTGCCAAGTCATGGAAGACGTCCAAGTGCCCATCAACTCATGAATGGATTAATAAATTGTGATATATGTACTCCATGGAATACTACCCAGCATTAAAAAAAGATGGAGACTTTACCCGTTTATGTTTACATGGATAAAGCTGAAGGAGCACAGTCCACTGCACCCTTGTAGGTGAATCAGTCTCATTTGTGCTCCTTGAAGTTACGAGACCCTGAGAAGGGACATTTCCAGTACTTGGGCTAGATGTGAATTTTGGGGGATATTCTTCCCCAGCTCACATAAGCAGCTTTGCTGAAAAATGCAAGCAGTCACACCTTAAAGGAAAGAATATCCTGGAGGGCTCTCACCAGGTTGTAGCTGGAGACAGAACATCTGCCTCGGGCAATGGACTGTTGCACTTAATCCCCTATCTCTATTTACACAAAAACTTTCAGTTAATCACATATAGAAGTAGGCATACAGAGCAGACAACCCAGCCCCTTTGTGGTTCATCTCCATTGTTTATCTCTAAACAGGATATTTTTGGTTTAGAAAGGTGTGCATGCACTTTATTGGATTAACTCTGATAAGGCATCTTTACCTTTTGTCTTCCTTATTCTTGGATTATTTCTATCTGATGATTTTGGGTATATAAGAATGTGAATGATGGGAGCAGCACCTGTGGCTCAATGGAGTAGGGCACTGGCCCCATATGCCAGAGATGGCAGGTTCAAACCCAGCCCCGGCCAAAAACTGCACACACACACACACAAAAAATGTAAATGAGAACGGCCATTTGCTGCTGTGCCTGAGCGAGCACCAGCCATCCCTTAATAAATCATTCATTTCATCTGCAGTGTCTGCCTCTGTGTCCTCTGACTAGCCAGTGGACAGCAACAGGAGCTGGAACATATTCTTTTTAGTAAAGTATCTCAAGAATGGAAGAAAAAGTATACAATGTACTCAGTACTTTTATGAAACCAATGTATAATTACTCACACTTTCTTATGAAACATAGATTGCAACTATAGCCCAGGATTAAGAGGAGAAGTGGAGGAGGAAGGGGCGGAGGGGGGAGGCTTGACAGAGGGAGGGTAAATGGTGGGACCACACCTATGGAGCATATTGCAAGTGTACAAGTCAAATCTATCAAGTATAGAACATAAATGTCTTAACACAATAATTGAGTAAATGAGGTGAAATCTATATTAATTAGTTTGATGTAAGCACTCCAAATTGTATAAAAAAATCAACACATTGTACCCCACAAATACATAAATGTATTCATGATCTATATGTATATGAGTAAATAAAAGGAAAATAAAGATGGAGACTTTACATCCTTTTTATTAACCTGGATGGAAGCGGAAAACATTATTCCTAGTAAAGCATCACAAGAATGGAGAAACATGAATCCTATGTACTCAATTTTGATAATAAAGGACAATTAATGACCAGTACATGATGGGGGGGTGGGGGAAGGGAGAGAACAGAAGGAGAGAGAAGGAGGGAGGGAGGTGGGGGACCGGAAGAGCAGAGAGTGGGAAGAAAGGGGGGATGAGGATCTCAGTGTGTGACACAACTTATATCTTTTGGTGACAAGACACAAGTATAAGAGGGACTTTACCTAACAAATGTAATCAGTGTAACCTGGTTTCTTGTACCCTCAATAAATCCCCAACAACAACAAAAAAAGTGATTAGGCTTTGGGTTCATTTTTTAAAAAAAATTAATCAGCTACTGGGGAGGCTGAGGCAAGAGAATCGCTTAAGCCCAGGAGTTGGAGGTTGCTGTGAGCTGTGTGAGGCCACGGCACTCTACCGAGGGCCAGAAAGTGAGACTCTGTCTCTACAAAAAAAAAAAAAAAAATTAATCAGGAACATGATAGATATGCTAAAGAAAAGTAAACATACAGGTGTTCTCCACATTCATCTTGGATTTCAAAAGTGAAATTGTTTTAAATGACAATGAGTAAAATAGAAATGCCTACCTCTCTGTGAAAGTGAAGTTGATGCTTGATGAAGAAAACAGTGATCTTTATTCTGAGAAGCAAATGATGATGCTGAAAGGGTCAATGTCAAAGCCAATGGTAGAATGGGATAGTATATTTTTAATGCAACACTTAATTGTCTTTCTACCATTATACTACAAGTATTTGTCATGTTGTTCAGTTAGTCCTGTAATTTAGGAACTACACAGTTGTGAAGACAGTTCAGGTGAAAGTACATACAATCAGTTTCTTTTCTTTTTTTTTTTTTGAGACAGAATCTCACTATTTCACCCTGGGTAGAGTCCTGTGGTGTCACAGCTCACAACAACCTCAAACTCTTGGGCTTAAGCGATTCTCTTGCCTCAACCTCCCAAGTAGCTGGGACTACAGGTGCCCGCCACAATGCCCCAGTTATTATTTTTTTTTTTTTTTTGTAGAAACAGAGTCTCACTCCATGGCCCTCGGTAGAGTGCCGTGGCCCTCACACAGCTCACAGCAACCTCCAACTCCTGGGCCTAAGCGATTCACTTGCCTCAGCCTCCCGAGTAGCTGGGACTACAGGTGCCCGCCACAATGCCCGGCTATTTTTTGGTTGCAGTTTGGCCGGGGCCGGGTTTGAACCCGCCACCCTCGGTATATGGGGCCGGCACCTTACCGACTGAGCCACAGGCGCCGCCCAATGCCCAGTTATTTTTTGTTGCAGTTGTCATTGTTGTTTACCTGGCTGGGGCTGGGTTTGAACCCACCAGCCTCGGTGTATGTGGCTGGTGACGTAACCGCTGTGTTACGGGTGATGAGCTTATAATCAATTTCTTATGACAATAAGTGATCTGACTTGATAAGTTTGAACACACACTTGTAGAATATTAGTTAATAAAAATATTCATTTATTCCATACACATGTAGGTACAGGTGTGCCTACACTTGTGTGTCCTCTAGTTTAGCCATCTTAAAGTTTCAGCATCCACTCATATAAGGATATATATAAAACACATGTAAGAAATAATGCATGCTAAGTAATCAACATTGCAATGTTTCACTATAAAAAATTGAACTTCCTGCCACAGCACCTGTAGCACAGTGGTTACGGTGCCAGCCACATACATGGAGGCTGGCAGGTTCAAATGTAGCCCAGGCCAGCTAAAATCAACAATGGCAATTGCAACCAAGAAATAGCTGAATGTTGTGGTGGGCACCTGTAGCCCCAGCTACTTGGGAGGCTGAGGCAAGAGAATCACCTAAGCCCTTGAGATGGAGGTTGCTGTGAGCTATGACAGCACAGCACTCTACCAAGGGTGACATAGTGAAACTTTATCTCTAAAAAATAAAAAAAAGAACTTTTACAAAATAGCTCTTCAGTGTAAAATTATAATGAGTGCAGTGGCTCACACCTGTCATTTTGGCATGTGTGAAGGGCAAAGCAGAAGTATCATTAGTGGCTGGGGAGTTAAGCCTGGGCAACACAGCAAGTCCTCACCTCTACAAAAAATAAAAAAAAAATGGTATAAGTATTAGTATTCTGCCCATAGTCACAGGTCCTCAAGAGGCTGAGGAAGGGCTGTCTATAGCCTAGAATTTCAAGGTTGCAAGGATATGTGATGAAGCCACTATGCAGGGGAAAATCTGGACTGAAGACCCCATTTTTAGCAAGGGAAAACACCTCCAGAAAAAGGAAAGAATAGATAAATAAACTGAGCAAGGTGAAATAAAAACAGGTCAGCTAAATCAGCTGCTAAATTTCTTATCTGAGCAGTTTCCTACTTTTCCTAGAAGCCTGGCCTGTAGAGAATAGAGCTTGCAAACACCCTGCTGGGCCTGTGAACACTTTTTTTTTTTTGGCAGTTTTTTTTTTGGCCGGGGTCCAGGTTTGAACCCACCACCTCCAGTATATGGGCTGGTGCCCTACTCCTTTGAGCCATAGGCACTGCCCTCCTGTGAACACTCTTAAGAAACAATGCCTACAGAGAAAGTTGCCTGCAAGGGCTGAATGGAAAGATTAACCAGGACATCCTCTGCCCAGCCAACAGTTAAAGCAAATACCCTTTGTGGAGATTTGTAATTGGCTAGGACAGAGATCAAGGGAACAGCTCAAGCTCTGAAGTATGGGCAGGAGGACTTATGCACCCTTATCACAGAGGAAGATGCCTCTGGGTGGAAGAAAATCCTTCTGTCCCACTGATTCTTCAGAGGAGACTGACACCACCCCCAGTGGCATTTTGCTCCACAGTGAACTAGTGGGGATTAACCTGACCTCAAGGAACCTGTTTGTGTGACCACAGACAGGAGGCTGCCCCCACACAGCCTCAGGTTTCAGATTTATTCTTCTTTTTTTTTTTTTTGTAGAGGCAGAGTCTCACTGTACTGCCCTGGGGTAGAGTGCCGTGGCATCACACGGCTCACAGCAACCTCTAACCCTTGGGCTTACGCGATTCTCTTGCCTCAGCCTCCAGAACAGCTGAGACTACAGGCGCCTGCCACAACGCCCGGCTATTTTTTTTGTTGTTGTTGCAGTTTGGTCGGGGCTGGGTTTGAACCCGCCACCCTCGGCATATGGGGCCGGCACCCTACTCACTGAGCCACAGGCGTCACCCAGGTTTCAGACTTCTTAAGACTGCTCAGACCCTTAAAGTTAAAGATTGTAGAAACAATAGGAGCTGACATGCTTACTCAAAACTGCTGATGTTTTTATTCCCTTCTTCAGCTTACCCTCTGGACCAGATGTCCTCAAATTGTGGCCCACAGGCCACATGAAGCGGTATGAATTGTATTTGTTTCCATTTTCTTTTTTACTTCAAAATAAGATATGTGCAGTGTGCATAGGAATTTGTTCATAGTTTTTGTTTTTTTTTAAACTATAGTCCTGCCCTCCAACAGTCTGAGGGACAGTGAATTGGCCCCCTGTTTACAAAGTTTGAGGACCCCTGCTGTGGGCTAATGAGCAAGTAGTCTTCAATAAAAGCTGAGTGAAACTGACAGGGCCATTCTCTGGAACCCCACTAACAGGTGATGGCCCCCCAAGTTTCCCACCATTGAAATTCCATTCTGTGTGTCCTGTCTTTTTGTCTCTTGCTGCTTCTAACTTTACTTTTGTTCAGTTGATGGCCACCAGCTCCACAGGTCTTAAAGGACCCTGCCCCTGGGATGGGACCCTGGCATTTGGCATCCAATGGGTTCCTATGGATCCTGAAGTTTGCCTGAGCAACATTTGGGAGGGGGGATTTTTTTTTCTCAGTGATTGTTTCTGAAGATGAGCCTTCTCAGCTTTGGTAAGTCCCCAGATGTCCGAAAACATTACAAGGTAACAATGGGAAATTCCAGATCTCATTACCCCCCAAATTTGGAACTACTATGCTTGCTTTTAAAGAAAGGAGGGGTTCTGTCAGTTCGGAGATTCTGTGTTCCCTGTTTGATGTGCTCTCAAATCTCTGTCCCTGGTTTACCATAGCGGGAGTTTAAACATTAATGATTGGGAAAGGGTAGGCAGAGAGCTTGTTTAAGCTCAGGAATTGGGTGATTCCCTGTTTCAACTTGGTCAGTTTGGGCTGCTATTCATGCAGTACTTATGCCACTGCCTTGTGCTGAGGAATTGCTCACCTTGCAGAATCTGTAAATAGCCCTCATGAAAATCTGGGAGCTTCAGAAGATTCTTTTAGTAAGGTTTCAGTTGAAGATGTTGAGGGAATGTTACATGAGTCATTTCCCTTGCCTTCATCCCTGTGCAGAGTCACTCGTAGATTTTGATACTGAAGGAGTTGCACCTCCCCCGCCCTCAGGACCATCTGCTCCTTCCTTTCAGAAAATGGCCCTGATGCTGCTGTGGCCACCACAGCTGCTGCCTGCAAAGCCCCCCACCTCCAGAGCTTATCATGACCCTAAGGGACCTGTCTCTAGGCATTCATTATGATAAAGCTGAGATGGTGCTTTCTAGGAGACCATCCTTGGTTTCTCACCCACTTGTTTTGGATGGAGCGCTGGCTGCAGAGCTGCACAGTGCTTCAGCTGAACGCCCCATAAAATATCTGATTAAATAATATAATAAGCCCAGAAAAGACCCTCAGGCTCCTCAACAACTTTCTCAGCCCAAGTTGAGAAACCACCCACTTGTGGATTCTTTTTTTTTTTTTCCTTAGTGCATAAAACCGGAAGCCTGTAAGGGAATACACTGTTTCATGTGCCTGGTGGCAGCATGAGAACAATGCAGCACCTGTCCTGTTTCCTGGAGTCTTTTAATTTGGTACATAACAGAGTATAAATGCAAGAATGCACAGTAGTCAGTAGTCAGCACTCAAGAGTAAGAATGAGAGAAGGGCTGGACATGGAGGGCCAGGCATGATGGCTCATGCCTGTAATCACAGCACTCTGGGAGGCCGAGGGCGGGTGGATTGCCTGACCAGCCTAAGCAAGAGGGAGACCCCCCCATCCCACCCCATCATTAAAAATAGCTGGGCATTGTGGTGGGTGCCTGAGGCAAGAGAATCGCCCGAGCCCAAGGGTCTTGAGGTTGCTGTGAGCTTTGACACAACGGCACACCACCAAGGGTGACAAAGTGAGACTCTGTCCCCCCCCAAAAAAAAAAAGAAGAAGGAGAGGGTGGATTACAGCCCCCAGGAAGGTTGAGTAAAGGGTAGGCAAGGACATAGGGTAATGGAACATCTGAAGTGCCCAGATAACAATGCAACTGGGAGAGAGAGGGGGGAGAGCAAATCTCATCTCCTCAGACAGACATCTCAGCTTCTCTAGCCTAAGCTACTAGTTGATTGTCACATCTGCCTGCACTGCTGATTTCCCCATGCAGGGATAGTCACACAGACATTCCCCTGACTGGGCATCTTACCCACTTGTGGATTCTTGTGTCAACTGTGGCATCATGAGAGAGGGCTTTAGAGGAGGAGAAAGAGTGGGATCGTCTGGTTATCTTAATCTATCTTGACCCATTGCCTGATGATCAGGTGGGACCAGAAGGCTCCCCTACTCCCGTGGGGCACAGTGGGAAGACTTTTCCTTTAAATTTCTTTCTTTCTTTCTTTCTTTCTTTCTTTCTTTCTTTCTTTCTTTCTTTCTTTCTTTCTTTCTTTCTTTCTTTCTTCCTTCCTTCCTTCCTTCCTTCCTTCCTTCCTTCCTTCCTTCCTTTCTTTCTTTGACAGAGTCCTCCTATATCACCCTTGGTAGAGTGCCATGGCATCACAGCTCACAGCAACCTCAAACTCTTGGGCTTAAGCAATTCTCTTGCCTCAACCTCTCAAGTAGCTGGATTACAGGCACCTGCCACAACGCCTGGCTATATTTTGTAGCAGTTGTCATTGTTTTTTAGCTGGCCTGGGCTGGATTAGAACCCACCAACTTTGGTATATGTGGCTGGCACCGTAACCACTGTGCTATGAGTGCCAAGCCCTCTTTTAAATTTCTTAAAGAACTTGAACCTGCAGTATTACCATATGGTCTCAATTCCACTTTCATTCAGAATTCTTTAAGATCTATAACCAAAGATCAAAGACCAGTGCCTTATGATTGGGAACCTGAAAAGAACTAGCTTGAGCAAATCCCAGTTTCTGCAATTCTGCACTTGGTGGTCAGATGCTGTGCAAATTATAGTGCATAATAATAGACAAATATCCTGATCACTGAGGATGAACTATTGGGGACTTGAGAATTTAATAATGTTAGCCACCAAGCTGAAATGACTTCTTAGGCCATTGAACAATTATGCCAACGTTGCTTAGATGCCTGCAGCAAGATCCAAAATGAGAGAGAAACCTGTCTTTCCTTTACGGAAGTAAGACAGAAAGTCACTGGGCCCTATCCAGGTTTCATAATATGCCTACAAGATGTGGCCAAAAAGTCCATGCCTGATGAGGCAGGCAGAAAAATGATTGTGGAATTCATGGCATATGGACAAGCAAATGCTGAATGCCAGGCAGCCATTTAGCCAGTAAAAAATAAAGTTCCTCCAGGAAGAGACAGAATTTCTGTGTATATAGAAGCATGTGCTGATATAGGAAGTCCTCTTTACAATGCAAAACTTACTGCCCAAGCCTTAGCTGGCTTGAAGGTGGGAGGCCCTTTGAAGTAAAGTGCTACTCTTGTGGCCAAATGGGACATACGATAAAGCAGTGTCAATGATCCTCTTTCAAAGAAAAAAATGAGTTAATTCTGCTACACAGAACCACCCAGAATGTGTCCTAAATGTAACAAGGGATGCTCAATAGCCCTGCTGTTTGTCAACTATATGTGTATCAAATTCTTGCCCCTATCAGACAGTAGCATACTCAGTGTTGTATTAGTCACTATATGCATGACATCCTTTGTAGTGCACCTACTCGCTCTAAATTAATTGCATGTTTTGAGGACTTACAAACAGCTATTACCCAGGTAGAGTTGATTATTGCTAGTGATAAAATTCAGACTGCCTCTCTGTATCAGTATCTTGGAATGAGGCTTGAAGATGATTCTGTAAGACCTCAAAAGGTAGAAATTTGAAAATCAAACTTAACACTCTTACTGATTTTCAAAAATTATTAGGTGAAAAAAACCAAAAAAACAAAAATTGGGTGGCGCCTGTGGCTCAGTGAGTAGGGTGCTGGCCCCATATACCAAAGGTGCCCAGCTCGAACCTGGCCCTTGTCAAACTGCAAAAACCAAAAAAAAAAAAAAAAAAAAAAAAAAACTGTGTGTTGTGGCGGGTGCCTGTAGTCCCAGCTACTCAGGAGGCTGAGGCAAGAGAATCGCCTAAGTCCAGGAGTTGGACGTTGCTGTGAGCAGGGTGATGAGATGGCACTCTACCAAGGGCAATAAAGTGAGACTGTCTCTACCAAAAAAATAAAAAATTATTAGGTGATATAAATTGGATTCGTCCAGCCTTAGGTATTCCAACCAATTCTTTGACTCATTTAAATGCTATCTTAAGGACCTCCTGATTTGAAAAGTCCTTGTAAATTAACTCGAGAAGCTGCTAATGAACTATTAACTCATGGAAAAAAGAATTCATGGAGGTGAAGAAAGATGGTGGCCAAGTAAACGCTTCCCTGCAACTGGGCATGGTGAGTCTGGGGAAATAAGAATCCAGGCATCACTGGCTGGTGGGATCTTCCCATAATCATCCCTTTGAGGATATAGGCAGTCAGCAAGGTACTTCTGGACCACAAGAGGAGGACAAAACCAGTGGAAAACTGGCAAGTGGTTGTGTGTGTTTGATCGACCTAATCCCGCCGACAGCCATAAGTACAAGCAGCAGTGAGACTGCAAACCGGAAAGGCCTTACCTGTGAACTGTTTTGGTGTTTTTGGACTTGGCCCTCAGTTGAGCTGCCTTGGGAAGAGCTTGAGCATGAGCAAGGAGAACTTTGGGCATTGTCTAGGGCCCCAGACTGAGCCGCTGAGCCGGATGGAGCTAATAGTGTTCGGCTGTGGGCCACAGGGTGCCATTGTGAGAGGACTGCCTCAGGGTCACAGAGCAAAAATTGGGCAGGAGCTAGTAACCTAGTGACTGAGCAGCCTAAAGGTGGGGACTGAACTGCCTTACAGCCTTAACCCTCAGGGGCAGAGTTAGACTGGTTTGGGCACACTGGAGCCTTGGGCTATTGCCCTAGGTAGAGTGCCATGGCATCACAGCTCATAGCAACCTGAAACTCCTGGGCCTGGTGCCACCCAGACCTCCATAAGAGCTGCGACACAACCCCCGTCCTGCTAGTCTGGCCAGGGACTTTGGTAGCCACGTGCCCTCCAGAGCCCTCCCTGCCTCTGTGCAGAGCCCTTCTCCTGGCCAGAGACTGCTGTAGCCTTGGGCTTTCTGTGCCAAAGTCACTGGGTGCCAGGCACTCCCAGAACCGTGCGCACCACCTCCCGCCCTGTTGCTGGATCCGGGTGTGTCACACTCCAGAGCTGCTTCCACAACCAGAACTCCCTGGCTGGGGAAGTCCCAGAGGAACTACACAGGGTCACTCCCTACAAAGATCCAGCAACAATAGAGTGATCCCGCTGGGGTCTAATCTTGGAGAGACACCTCCCCAACTTTGAGAAAGGCCAGTGGCAATGGTGAAAAACAATCATGAGGTGAAATGAAAAACTCTGGCAATATGAATAATCAGAGTAGATCAACTCCCCCAAGGATCAATGGGGAAGACACAGCACAAGATCCCATGCACAAACAAATAACTGAGATGTCAGAAATCAAATTCAGAATCGGGATAGCAAATAAGATCAAATCAGAATTCTAAGCAGTAACCCAAAAGATATCTCAAGAATTCAATGAATTCAAAGAACAAATGACCAAAGATTTTGACACATTGAGACAAGAAGTTTCAGCCCTCAAAGATCTGAGAAACACAGTAGAATCCCTTAGTAACAGAAGGGAGCAAGCAGAAGAAAGGATTTGTGACATTGAAGAAAAAGCTTTCGAATGCTCCCAAACTCTCAAAGAGGAAGACAAATGGAAGGCAAAAACAGATCACTCTCTCGGAGAGCTCTGGGATAATTTGAAAAAAACTAATATTCATCTTATAGGGATCCCCGAAAGTGATGAAGTGGCTTCACAAGGCACAGAGTCTCTTCTCCATGAGATTATGAAAGAGAACTTTCCAGACATGCCAAGAGATTCTGAAATTCAGATAGCAGACAGTTTCAGAACCCCAGCATGAATCAACCCAAATAAGACATCCCCCAGACATATCATAATCAATTTCACTAAAGTTAATATGAAGGAGAAAATTCCAAAAGCTGCCAGACGAAAGAAAACCATCACCTACAAGGGAGAGAATATTAGAATAACTGCAGATCTCTCTGCTGAAATCTTTCAAGCTAGAAAAGGATGGTCATCAACTTTTAATCTTCTAAAACAAAATAACTTTCAACCCAGGATCCTGAACCCAGCTAAACTGAGTTTCATTTATGACAGAGTAATTAAATACTTCAATGACATTCACACGTTGAAGAAATTTGCCATAACTAAACCAGCTCTCCAGGATATTCGCAGATCTATCCACCATAAAGACTAGCATAATCCTTCACCACAAAAGGAAACCCACCCAGAAAATTTTGATAAAATTCCAACTTCCACAGTTGCAAAAGGATTAAAAATGTCCACCGGAGTCTTGAAAGCCTTATCAATATTCTTAATTAATGTGAATGGTTTACATTGTCCTCTAAAGAGGCACAGATTGGCTGACTGAATACAAAAACTCAAGCCAGATATCTGCTGCATACAAGAATCACATCTTACATTAAAAGACAAATATAGACTCAGGGTGAAGAGATGGTCATCTATACTCCAGGCAAATGGAAAGCAGAAAACAGCAGGCGTTGCAATCCTATTCACAGACGCAATAGGCTTTAAACCAACCAAAATAAGGAAGGATAAGGATGGACACTTCATATTTGTTAAAGGTAATACTCAATATGATGAGATTTCAATTATTAATATTTATGCACCCAACCAGGACGCAACTCAATTTATAAGAGAAACTCTAACAGACATGAGCAACTTGATTTCCTCCAGTTCCATAGTAGTTGGAAATTTTAATGCCCCTTTAGCAGTCCTGGATAGATCCTCCAAAAAGAAGCTAAGCAAAGAAATCTTAGATTTAAACTTAACCATTTAACATCTGGACTTAACAGACACGTACAGAACATTTCATCCCAACAAAACTGAATACACATTGTTCTCACCAGCCCACGGAACACACTCCAAAATCAACCACATCCTAGGCCACAAATCTAACCTCAGCAAATTGAAAAAAATAGAAATTATTCCTTGCATCTTCTCAGACCATCATGGAATGAAAGTTGAACTCAATAACAATAGGAACCTGCATACCCATACAAAAACTTGGAAGCTAAACATGCTGAAGGATAGATGGGTTATAGACGAGATTAAGAGGGAAATCACCAAATTTTTGGAACAAAACAACAATCAAGACACAAATTACCAGAACCTCTGGGATACTGCAAAGGCAGTCCTAAGAGGGAAATTTATAGCACTACAAGCCTTCCTCAAGAAAACGGAAAGAGAGGAAGTTAATAACTTAATGGGAAATCTCAAGCAACTAGAGAAGGAAGACTCCAACCCCAAACCCAGCAGAAGAAAAGAAATAACGAAAATCAGAGCAGAATTAAATGCAATTGAAAACAAAAGAATTATACAACGGATCAATAAATCCAAATGTTGGTTTTTTTGAAAAGATCAATAAAATAGATAAACTTTTGGCCAACCTAACCAGGAAAAAAAGAGTAAAATCTCTAATTTCATCAAAAAGAAATGGTAAAGATGAAATAACAACAGACCCCTCAGAAATTCAAAAAATCCTTAACGAATATTGCAAGAAACTTTACTCTTGGAAATATGAAAATCTGAAAGAAATTGACCAGTAACTGGAAATATGCCACCTACCAAGACTTAGCCAGAATGAAGTGGAAATGTTGAACAGGCCTATATCAAGTTCTGAGATAGCATCAACTATACAAAATCTCCCTAAAAAGAAAAGCCCAGGACCAGATGGCTATACATCAGAATTCTACCAAACCTTTGAAGAACTAGTACCTATATTACTAAACCTCTTCCAAAATATAGAAAAAGAAGGAATATTACCCAACACATTCTATGAAGCAAACATCACATTGATCCCCAAACCAGGGAATGACCCAACAAGAAGAGAAAATTATAGACCAATATCACTAATGAATATTGATGCTAAAATACTCAATGAGATCCTAACAAACAGAATCCAACAACACATCAGAAAAATTATACACCACGAGCAAGTAAATCTATAAATGTAATTCAGTGCATAAACAAACTAAAAAATAAGGACCATATGATTCTTTCAATTGATGCAGAAAAAGCTTTTGATAATATCCAGCATCCCTTCATGATCAGAACACTTAAGAAAATTGTTATAGAAGGGACATTTCTTTTTTTTTTTTTTTTTTTTTTGGAGAGACAGAGTCTCACTTTATGGCCCTCAGTAGAGTGCCATGGCATCACACAACTCACAGCAACCTCCAACTCCTGGGCTTAAGCGATTCTCTTGCCTCAGCCTCCCAAGTCGCTGGGACTATGCCCAGCTATTTTTTGGTTGCAGTTCAGCTGGGGCCGGGTTTGAACCCGCCACCCTTGGTATATGGGGCCAGCACCTTACCAATTGAGCCACAGGCGCTGCCCAGAAGGGACATATCTTAAACTAATAGAGGCCATCTACAGCAATCCCACAGCCAATATCGTATTGAATGGAGTTAAATTGAAATCATTTCCACTTAGATCAGGAACCTGCAAGGTTGCCCATTGTCTCCATTGCTCTTTAACATTGTAATGGAAGTTTTAGCCATTGCAATTAGGGAAGAAAAAGTGATAAAGAATATCCACATAGGGTCAGTAGAGATAAAAATTTCGCTCTTCGCAGATGATATGACCGTATATCTGGAAAACACTAGGGATTCTACCACAGAACTTTTAGAGGTGATCAAGGAATACAGCAATGTCTCAGGCTACAAAATCAACACCCATAAATCTGTAGCCTTTATATATACCAACAATAATCAAGCTGAAAAAATAGTCAAGGACTCTTCCTTTCACAGTAGTGCCGAAGAAGATGAAATATTTGGGAGTATAACTAACAAAGGGTGTGAAAGATCTCTACAAAGAGAACTGTGAAACTTTAAGAAAAGAAATAGCTGAAGATGTTAAAAAATGGAAAAACATACCATGCTCATGGCTGGGAAGAATCAACATTGTTAAAATGTCCATACTACCCAAAGCAATGTATTATTTTAATGCAATTCCTATTAAAGATCCATTGTCATATTTTTTTTTTTTTTTGTAGAGACAGAGTCTCACTGTACCGCCCTCGGGTAGAGTGCCGTGGTGTCACACGGCTCACAGCAACCTCTAACTCTTGGGCTTACGCGATTCTCTTGCCTCAGCCTCCCGAGCAGCTGGGACTACAGGTGCCCGCCACAACGCCCAGCTATTTTTTTGTTGCAGTTTGGCCGGGGCTGGGTTTGAACCCGCCACCCTCGGCATATGGGGCGGGTGCCCTACTCACTGAGCCACAGGCGCCGCCCCTCCATTGTCATATTTTAAAGATCTTGAAAAAATTATACTTCATTTTATATGGAACCAGAAAAAACCTCGAATAGCCAAAACATTGCTCAGCAATAAAAACGCAGCATGAGGAATCATGCTACCAGACCTGAGACTGTACTATAAATCAGTAGTGATCAAAACAGCATGGTATTGGCACAAAAGCAGAGAAGTAGATGTCTGGAACAGAATAGAGAACCAAGAGATGGATCCAGCTACTTACCATTATTTGATCTTTGACAAGCCAATTAAAAACATGCAGTGGGGAAAAGATTCCCTATTTAACAAATGGTGCTGGGTAAACTGGCTGACAACCTATAGAAGATTGAAACTGGACCCACACCGTTCACCATTAACTAAGATAGACCCTCACTGGATAAAAGATTTAAACTTATGACATGAAACTGTAAAAGTACTTGAAGAAAGTGCAGGGAAAACTCTTGAAGGAATCAGCCTGGGTGAATATTTTTTGAGGAGCATTCCCCAGGCAATTGAAGCAGTATCAAAAATACACTACTGGGACCTGATCAAACTAAAAAGCTTCTGCACAGCCAAGAACAGAGTAAGTAAAGCAAGCAGACAGCCCTCAGAATGGGAGAAAATATTTGCAGGTTATACCTCCGATAAAGGTCTAAGAACCAGAATCCACAGAGAACTCAAAAGTATTAGCCAGAAAAGAACACGTGATCCCATCTCAGGGTGGGCAAGGGACTTGAAGAGAAACTTCTCTAAAGAAGACAGACGCACAATCTACACACACATGAAAAAAAGCTCATCATCAGAAAAATGCAAATCAAAACTACTTTGAGATATCACCTAACCCCAGTAAGAGTAGCCCACATAACAAAATCCCAAAACCAGAGATGTTGGCGTGGATGTGGAGAAAAGGGCACACCTCTACACTGCTGGTGGGAATGCACACTAATACGTTCCTTCTGGAAGGATGTTTGGAGAACACTTAGAGACTGGAAAATAGACCTGCCATTCGATCCTATAATTCCTTTACTAGGTTTATACCCAGAAGACCCAAAATCACTATAACAAAGACATCTGTACCAGAATGTTTATTGCAGCCCAATTCATAATCGCTAAGTCATGGAAGAAGCCCAAGTGCCCATTGACCCATGAATGGACTAGCAAATTGTGGTACATGTATACCATGGAATATTATGCAGCCTTAAAGAAAGATGGAGACTTTACCTCTTTCATGTTTACATGGATGGAGCTGGAACATATACTTCTTAGCAAATTATCTCAGGAATGGAAGAAAAAGTACCCAGTGTACTCAGCCCTACTATGAAGCTAAATTATAGCTTTCACATGAAGGCTATAACCTAACTATAGCACAAAACTATGAGGAAAGGGCCAAGGAAGGGAAAGGGAGGGGTGAGGTTAAGGTGGAGGGAGGGTAATGGGTGGGGCCACACTTACAGTGCATCTTAGAATGGGGACAGGCGAAACCTATTAAAGGCAGAATACAAATGTCTACATACAATAACTAAGAAAATGCCATGAAGGCTACATTGAACAGTTTGATGAGAATATTTCAGATTGTATATGAAACCAGCACATTGTACCCCTTGATTGCACTAATGTACACAGCTATGATTAAACAAAAAAAAAAAAAAAAAAAGAAAAAAGAAAAACAAATTCATGAAGCTGAGTTTAGTGGAATAAATTTAAATGAACCTGTAATAGTTCTTATTTTTCCTACTTCCCATTTTCCTATAGGAATAATTGTGCAGGATACCCACAGTTTAGAATGGCTTTTTCTTCCAAATAATGCCTCAAAAACTCTTGCTATTTAATTGGACCTCATTTCCCAACGTCAAGCCAGAACACGGGTTGTTAAGCTTACTGAATTTGATCCCAATTAGATAATTGTCCCCTCACCTGTGATGAAGTCAAAAAGCTTTTTATGAATTCAGTCAAGTGGCAGATAAATTTAGCTGACCTTGTGGGCACAATTGATAGTCATCATCCATAAAACAACCTATTTAAATTCTTTTTTTTTTTGAGACAGAGTCTCAAGCTGTCACCCTGGATGGAGTGCTGCAGGGTCATAGCTTACAGCAACCTCTAATTCTTGGGCTCAAGTGATATTCTTGCCTCTGTTTTTCTATTTTTAGAAGGGACAGGGTCTCTTTTTGGCTCAGGCTGGTCTCAAGCTGGTGAGCTCAAGCAATCCACCTGACTCAGCCTCCCAGAGTGCTAGGATTATAGGCATGAGCCACCACACAGGTGTCTATTTCAATTCTTTTTTTTTTTAATTAAATCATAGCTGTGTACATTAGTATGATCATGGGGCACCATATGCCTATTTCAATTCTTAAAGTTCACTAATGGGCAGCACCTGTAGCTCAATGGGTAGGGTGCAGCCACGTACACCGAGGCTGGTGGGTTGGAACCCAGCCCAGGCCAGCTAAAATCAACAATGGCAACTGCAACCAAAAAATAGCCAGGCATTGTGGCAGGAGCCTGGGTGTCCCCAGCTACTTGGGACAATGAGGCAAGAGAGTCGCTTAAGCCCAAGAGTTTGAGGTTGCTGTGAGCTGTGATGCTACAGCACTCTACTGAGGGCGGTATTGTGAGAATCTGCCTCAAAATTAATAAATAAATAAAAATAAAAATAAAATAAAATTTATTTTATTTTATTTATTTATTTTTTGCATTTTTTTTGGCTGGGTCTGGGTTTGAACGCGCTACCTCTGGCATATGGGGCCGGCTCCCTACTCCTTTGAGTCAAGGTGCCGCCCAATAAAATAAAAATTAACTTTCATGTGAAGGTCCTACATTAGTTTCATAATAAGGGTGAGTACATTGGGTACTTTTTCTTCCATTCTTGAGACACTTTACTAAGAAGAATATGTTCCAGCTCCATCCATGTAAACATGAAAGAGGTAAAGTCTCCATCTTTTTTTAAGGCTGCATAATATTCCATGGTATACATACCACAATTTATTAATCCATTCGTGGATCGATGGGCACTTGGGCTTTTTCCATGACTTAGCAATTATGAATAGGGCTGCAATAAATATTCTAATACAAATATCTTTGTTATGATGTGATTTTTGGTCTTCTGGGTATATGCCCAGTAGAGGAATTATAGGATTGAATGGCAGATCTATTTTTAGATCTCTGAGTGTTCTCCATATCTCTTTCCAAAAGGAATGTATTAATTTGCATTCCCACCAGCAGTGCAAAAGTGTTCCCTTTTCTCCACATCCACGCCAACATCTCTGGTCTTGGGATTTTGTGATGTAGTTACAAACTAAGAATAGGGAGAAGGGGGAAAGGGAGGGGAGGGAGGGGAGGAAGGGGGAGGTAGGTGGAGGGAGGGGGATTAATGGGATTACACCTGCGGTGCATTTTACAAGGGAATATGTGAATCCTAGTAAATGTGGAATGTAAAAGTCTTAGCAAAATAACTAAGAAAATGCCACGAAAGCTATGTTAACTAGTGTGATGAAAATGTGTCAAACGGTCTATGAACCAAGTGTATGGTGCCCCCATGATCATACTAATGTACACAGCTATGATTTAATAAAAAAAAAAATTTAAAAAAAGCTCACTCACTGGATTCTGCCGCTAGAGGGAGCCATTATGTTATTTACTAATGCTTCTAGCAAGGGGAAAGCGTAATACACAGGTCCTAGGGAAAAGGTAATTAATACTCCTTATACTTCTGTCCAAAGAGGCAAATTGGCTGCCATAATGGAAGTTTTTAAAGATTATTCTGGACTTCTAAACATAATTTCTGGTCCTACCTATGCAGTTTTTGTGATAGACATATTGAAACAGCCTTAATAGCTATCTGATTTTCAATTATATTATCTCTTCAGTACCTTACAGTCCTTAATTAGACCTAGAGATCAGCCATTTTATATTACCCATTTTCGAGCTCATACAAATCTACCTGCTCCTTTAGTAGAGGTCAATAGCAGAGTTGATACCTTAGTGGCCTCTGCCTTCACAGAAGCCAAACAGCTACATTCCTTGACTTATGTTAATGCTAAAGGCTTAAAGAATAAATTCTAATTAACCTGGAGAGAAACAAAAAGCATTGCTCATCAATGCCCCCAATGTCAAATGATTGTCATGCCTACTCAACTAGTAGGAGTCAATCCTCAAGGACTGAATGCTGATCAAATGTGGCAGATGGTTGCAATGCATGTACCTAGTTTTGGTAAACTTTATGTTCATGTGATAATAGATACATTCTCTCACTTCATTTAGGCTACATGCCAATCTGGAGAGAGTGCCACTTATGTTAAAAGGCACTTCTTTTCCTGTTTTGCGATAATGGAAAAACCTTTGCAGATTAAAACAGATAATGGACCAGGCTACTGTAACAAAACTATGGCTAAATTCTTTTAAGAATGGAATATTATCCACATTACTGGAATCCCATATAATTCTCAAGGATAGGCTATTATTGAAAGAGCTAATAGAACCTTAAAAAATCAGTTACAAAAACAAAAACAAATAAAAAAGGGGGAGATAGGAATGAAGAATTACATGACTCCCCACAAATACAATTAAGCACTTTTAACTTTAAATTTCTTAAATTACCCTGAAAACTAGCCAGTTACAGCTGAAGAGCAGCATTTTTCAGGGAAACAATTGAGGCCAAAGGAAAAATCTTTGGTGTGGTCGAAAGATGTTAGAACTTAGAAATGGAAGAAAGGTGAAAGAAATTGTTCTATGAGGAAGGGGCTTTGCTTGTATTTCCACAGGAGATGACCCTGACCTGACTGGGTTCCATCAAGATTTATTAAGCTCAATCAGGAAACCAGATCAGAAAGAGCAGAAGACTGCCAGGAAAAAAAGAGGTTGGCATATGGAGGGGTACCGCCCCCCCAACCAAAGCAAGTGACATGGCCTCATGTGCTCCCTGAGGAACACTGGCCTAAGATGGAAAATCTTCTTTTTTTTTTTTTTATTGTTGGGGATTCATTGAGGGTACAATAAGTCAGTTACACTGATTGCAATTGTTAGGTAAAGTCCCTCTTGCAATCATGTCTTGCCCCCATAAACTGTGACACACACTAAGGCCCCACCTCCCTCCCAGAAAATCTTCTTTTTCTGTGGACATGCTGGGCTAGTAAGAATAATCAGTTAAATGTTCACAAAAAGGAAAGTTACCTGAGGGCTTTGCACGGTTGCAGCTGGGGGCTGGGCATCTGCGGAGGTTATGGGAAGAAGTGCTCTGTTCTATTCTTCTTTTAGCAAATTATCCTTTCTTAAGTTATAGGGAACTAATCAAACAGAACAGACAGCAAGGCACCTTTGTGGTTAAGCCTTGTGCAAAGTGTTGAGCAAAGTGTTCTGGATTTAGATTAACTATGTATGTGTCCAGCAGCATATGTGCTGAACAAAGAATTTTTTGGCAGTCTCTATGATTTCACCATTATTTGTTCCCTTTTCTATTTATATACCTTTTTTTTTTTTTTTTTTTTTACCAGTGTTGTGTATAAAAAACACCCAATAAATGTGGGTAGTCACTGAGTGCCCAAGCAAGCCTCAGGCTCCCTTTCATAATATTCATTTTGTCTGCAGTGCTTTCCTTTGCGTCTCCGAGCATCTAGTTCCGAGGGCAACAACAGGCATACTCTCCAAGGCAGCTCAAAAAACTGCACACAATGATGGCCACTCCCCTGAAGAAGATCTGTGGTTCCCAGTGACCAACATGGGGACAAATCAAGGCTTTGGCCGACCAGACCCAGATGTACCTGTGCAAGACCCAGCTCCAGTTGACTCCAGAAAATTATATTCTGGGGTTCCTGGTGGTACTGGAGGTAGTGGTGAGTAGTCCTGTAGTCACGGTTCTCACCACCGCTACTAGTCTGACAAATTTCACTTATTTGGCTTATGTCCCTTTTTCCACCATTAGTGAGATCTATTTCTTGGGTAGAGTCAGATGTTTAAGTTAATTTAAATAACAGTGCTTGGATGCTCGGTCCTATTGATGACCAATACCCCACACAGGCATCAGAAGAGGGTATGAAAATTAACTTAACCCTAGGTTATAAGTACCCTCATATTTGCCTTGGAACTGTTAAAGGCTTCATACCCATGGGCACTCAGGCATGGAGAACTGAAAACCCTGCTTACTCTAATGACACTTATAAAAGTTCCTATGTTGTCTCTGGTCTTACTTTAAATTACCTAAGTGATCAATATAACCTTGTTACAGAGAAATATATTTATCCTTCAAAGAATTTTAGTAATAGAACTAAGGGACTAAGACCCTGTCCTGCTAAAATGCCTGATGGTCCTAGTCACTTGCATAATATGGAATGGTAGGATTGTAATGTTTATGGGTAGTGGTAATCACCAAGGATAAACCTGATTTTACCATAGACTGGGCCCCCAGAAGTTATCTATAAAATAACAGTTCTAGGCAGGAAATGTGTGAGAACCAGGTGGGAGGAAATTGATTTTGCTCTGGGGGTGTTTGCCAATCTAGGAAAACACGAATTTTATTATGACAGCCTTGTAGGATAAAGAGGAATAAAATCAAAGTTTAGGGTCTTTCTTTTTTATTATTATTATTAAATCATAGCTGTGTACAGTAATGCAATCATGGGGCACCAAACACTGGTTTTATAGACCGTTTGACACATTTTCATCACACTGGTTTACATACCCTTTCTGGCATTTTCTTAGTTATTGTGTTAAGACGTTTATATTCTACATTTACTAAGTTTCACATGTACCCTTGTAAGATGCACCGCAGGTGTAATCCCACCAATCATCCTCCCCCCTCCCTCACCTCCATCTCCCCCTTCCCCATATTCTTAGGTTATAACTGGGTTATAGCTTTCATGTGAAAGCCATAAATTAGTTTCATAGTAGGGCTGAATACATTGGATACTTTTTCTTCCATTCTTGTGATACTTTACTAAGAAGAATATGTTCCAGCTCCATCCATGTAAACATGAAAGAGGTAAAGTCTCCATCTTTCTTTAAGGCTGCATAATATTCCATGGTGTACATATACCACAATTTATTAATCCATTTGTGGATCGATGGGCACTTGGGCTTTTTCCATGACTTAGCAATTATGAATTGGGCTGCAATAAACATTCTGGTGCAAATATCTTTGTTATGATGTGATTTTTGGTCTTCTGGGTATATGCCTAGTAAAGGAATTACAGGATTGAATGGCAGGTCTATTTTTAGATCTCTAAGTGTTCTCCAAACATATTTCCAAAAGGAATGTATTAATTTGCATTCCCACCAGCAGTGTAGAAGTGTTCCCTTTTCTCCACATCCACGCCAACATCTCTGGTCTTGGGATTTTGTGATATGGGCTAGTCTCATTGGAGTTAGATGATATCTCAAAGTAGTTTTGATTTGCATTTCTCTGATGATTGAAGATGATGAGCATTTTTTCATATGTCTGTAGGCCATGCACCTGTCTTCTTCATAGAAGTTTCTCTTCAAGTCCCTTGCCCAGCCTGAGATGGGATCGCTTGTTCTTTTCTTACTTATACATTTGAGTTCTCTATGGATTCTGGTTATTAAACCTTTGTCGGAGACATAACCTGCAAATATCTTCTCCCATTCTGAGGGCTGTTTGCTTGCTTTACTTATTGTGTTCTTGGCTGTGCAGAAGCTTTTTAGTTTGATCAGGTCCCAGTAGTGTATTTTTGAAGCTGCTTCAATTGCCTGGGGGTTCTTCCTCATGAAATACTCGCCCAGACTGATTTCTTCAAGGGTTTTCCCTGCACTCTCTTCTAGTATTTTTATAGTTTCATGTCTTAAGTTTAAATCTTTTATCCAGTGAGAGTCTATCTTAGTTAATGGTGAAAGGTGTTGGTCTAGTTTCAGTCTTCTACAGGTTGCCAGTCAGTTCACCCAGCACCATTTGTTAAATAGGGAATCTTTTCCCCACTGAATGTTTTTAATTGGTTTGTCAAAGATCAAATAACGGTAAGTAGCTGGATTCATCTCTTGGTTCTCTATTCTGTTCCAGACATCTACTTCTGTTTTTGTGCCAGTACCATGCTGTTTTGATCACTATCAATTTATAGTATAGTCTGAGGAGTTTAGAGTCTTTCAAGGTGGGTAGTCTATTAGGGTAGCATCCTGTCTTAATCATGGATCCCTAAAAGGCTATGATTGTGTAATGATGAATCGCAAGTAAACCTGTCCCAACATCTTTCTGCCAGGGGACTCTAAAGAAAGTTGACTTAGTACTAACTACACTGAGTAAATAGGGAGAAAACTCTCTTTGAGACATTGCAACCACAGTTAGCTTTTTTGTGTGTGTGTGTGAATTTATACCTCAAATTACACGAAGTATTAAAAAAACTTTATGTCATAAATCTCATTTAGTGAGTCTTAAATAGAAGTGTCTCTAAGTGCCTGGCAGAAGCAAAAAACAAATCTCTGGAGGATTGAACCTTTATGCTGATCCTCACCCTAAAAGTATCTCCATCAGCAATTTTTCAGGGACAATGACCAGAACTTAGTAAAAAAATAACCCAGCACATAAGGAATAAGGCAGTATGAGAACTGTCTGAAACAATACATAGCAGAAACAGAACTGCAGTAATATCTGATTATAGAACAATTATGATTATTATAGTTTTTGCATTATTTAAATTTATATCTATTAATTGTGGTATAATACACATAACATAAAACATTAATTGTGGTTTAATACACATAACATAAAACATTTATTTAAATTTATATCTTTTAATTGTGGTATAATACACATAACACAAAACATTAATTGTGGTGTAATACCCATAACATAAAACATTAATTGTGGTGTAATACACATAACCACTTTTTTTTTTTTTTTTGAGGTGGTCTCTTACTCTGTTGCCTGGGCTAGAGTACAGTGATGTTAGCCTAGCTCTCTGCGACCTCAAACTCCTGGGCTCAAGTGATCCTCCTGCCTCAGCCTTCTGGGTGGCTGGGACTACAGACATGTGCCACCACACCTGCCTAGTTTTCCTATTTTTTTTGTGGAGGTGGGGGTCTGTCTCTTGCTCAGGGTGGTCTCAGACTCCTGGCCTTGGGCAACACTCCTGCCTTGGCATCCCAATATGCTAGGCTTATAGACATGAGCCACTGAGCCCAGCCCATCTTAACCACTTTTTTTTTTTTTTTTTGGAGACAGAGTCTTACTATGTTACCCTGGGTAGAATGCATCACAGCTCACAGCAACCTCAAACTCTTTGGCTTAAGTGCTTCTTTTGCCTAAGCCTCCAAAGTAGATGGGACTACAGGCACCCACCACAACACCCAGCTATTTTTTGTTGAAATTGTCATTGTTGTTTAGCTGGCCTGGGCCAGGTTTGAACCCGCCACCCTTGGTGCATGTGGCCGGCACTGTAACTGCTGTGTTCTGGTGATGCTTCGAGCCCCATCTTAACCACTTTTGAATGTATGGTTTAGTTCAGTTTGTTTTGTTGGACAACCAATCTCTAGAACTTTTTCATCTTGCAAAATTGAAACTCTATACCCATTAAACAACAAATTCATGTTTTCCTCTCCCCCATCTCCTAGAAACCATCATTCTACTTTTTGTCTCTATGAATTTGACTACTCTGGATGTCAATAGGTGGAATGATACTGTATTTGTTCTTTTGTGACTGGCTTATTTCACTTAGAATAGGGTTCTCAAGATTCATGTATGTTGTAGCATGTGTTAGAATTTCATTTGTTTACTACATTTAAATAAATAAGGGCGGCACCTGTGGCTCAGTGGGTATGGTGCTGGCCCCATATACCGAGGATGGCAAAAAAAAAAAAAATAATGTGTGAGGAGAAACCAATAATTATGACTTATAGGCCTCATGCCTCTCCTCACCCATGGTTCCTTAAATGCACCTTTTCCTTCTCAACAAAGTGGAATAACCCAGGTCCAGCCACCCTAAGACCAAAAATGTTGCATCCTCATCTGGGGCCAGAACATCCTGAGTTATGGAAGTTAGTAATGACAATTTCTGGATTGAGAGTATGGCAAGGCCATAATACTAAGATCTCTTCTAAATATTGCTTTCACTCTGTTTACTATGAAGAATATATCAAAGTTGATTATGAAATTGCCTTATAAGCTTGTGTTGAGCATCTTTACATGCTTGTTGTTGGGAAATTAATTATTCTTCCTGACTCTCAGACCATAAGCTGTAAAGGTTGCCAGTTGTTTACTTGTACAGTCTCCACTTTCAATTCAAATATTCATAATTTATTAGTCAGGGGCTGGGTGCTGTGGCTCACGCCTGTAGTCCTAGCACTCTGGGAAGCCAAGGTGGGTGGATTGCCTGAGCTCACAGGTTCAAGACCAGCCTGAGCCAGAGCAAGACCTCATCTCTAAAATAGCTTGGCATTGTGGCGGCTACTCAGGAGAATGAGGCAAGAGGATTGCTTGAGCCCAAGAGTTTGAGATTGCTGTGAGCTAGATGCCACAGCACTCTACCAAGGGTAACAAAGTGAAACTTTGTCTCATATATATATATATCAGTCATATCTTGGGAAGGTATTTTGGTCCCTAGGCACCCGCAACACCCCTGGGAAGCTTCCTCTCCTACTCGTATTATTACTGATGTGCTCAAAACTATTTTGAAAAGGTCTAAAAGATTTATTTTTACCTTAATAGCAGTCATCATGGGATTGATAGCAGTCAAAGCTACTGTGGCCATTGCTGAAATTGCCATTCATAAATCCCTTCAAACAGCATACTTTGTCAATAACTGGCAAAAGAATTCCACTCAGTTATGGAATTCACAGTCTGAAATTATTCAAAAAGTGGTTAATCAAATCAATGATCTCAGACAAAGCACAATTTGGCTTGGAGATAGAGTAATGAGTTTGGAACACCATACCCAGCTACAATGTGATTGGAACACTATAGATTTCTGTATTATTCCATTTGAATTTAATTGCATTGAACATAACTGGGATAAAATAAAAAGACATTTAATAGGATTGGACAATAATTTATTTCTTGATATTTCAAAACTAAAAGAACAAATCTTTGAAGCCTGAAGGGCACATTTGAACTTGCTTCCAGGATCTAATACCTTAGAAAGTTTAACAATGAATTTAGCACACTTTAACCCATTGAAGTGGGTTAAAACTCTTGGAGGGTCATTAGTGGGAATGGTTGCATTGCTTTTGGTATTACTGTGCTGCTTGTTCTTAGACTGCAGATGCATCTGAAGCCTCTGAAGAGAAGCCAATCCCTGTGAAGAAGTGATGATGGCCCTTGCCATTTTGCAGAATAAAAATAAAGGGGGAGATGCAGGGAAAATGGGGACCAAAGACCCCATTTTTGGCAAGGGAAAACATCTTCAGAAAAAGGGATAAACAGAGAAATAAGCTGAGCAAGGCAGAATAAAAACAGGTCAGCTAAACCAGCTGGTAAATTTCTTTTTCTTTTCTTTTCTTTTTTTTTTTTTTTTGAGACAGAGCCTCAAGCTGTGGGCTTGGCATCACAGCTCACAGCAACCTCCAACTCCTGGGCTCAAGCGATTCTCCTGCCTCCACCTCCCAAGTAGCTGGGACCACAGGCGCCCCCCACAATGCCTGGCTATTTTCTTGGTTGCAGCCATTATTGTTGTTTGGTGGCCCAGGCTGCATTCGAACCCGCCAGCTCACGTGTATGTGGCTAGCGCCTTAGCTGCTTGAGCCACAGGCGCCGAGCCCCTGCTAAATTTCTTATCTGAGCAGTTTCCTGCTTTTCCTAGAAGCAAACACTCTGCTGGGCCTGCAAACACACTAAAGAAACAATGGCCACAGAGGAAGCTGCTTGCAAAGCCTGAGTAGAAAGATTAACCCAGCTGTCTCCTGCCCAGTCAAAGCAAATACCACCCATTGCGGAGATTTGTAATTGGCCAGGGCAGAGATCAAGGGAATTTTTTTTTTGGCTCAAGCACTGAAATATGGGCAGGAGGGTTGTGTACCCTTATCACAGAGGAAGATGCCTCTGGGTAGAAGAAAATCCTTCTGTCCCACTGATTCTTCAGTGGAGACTGACACCACCCCCAGTGGCATTTTGCTCCACAGTGAACTAGTGGGGATTAACCTGACCTCAAGGAATCTGTGTGACCACAGACAGGAAGCTGCCCCCACATAGGCTCATGTTTCAGATTTCTCAAGACTGCTCAGACCCTTAAAGTTAATGGCTGTAGAAACAATAGGAGCTGACATGTTTACTCAAAGAAACTACTGACATCTTTGTTCCCTTCTTCAGCTTACCCTCTGGGCTAATGAGCAAATAGTCTTCAATAAAACCTGAGTGGAACTAACACTCAGGGCCATTGGCTGGAACCCCACTAACAGGTGGTGGCCCCCTGTGTTTCCCACCATTGATATTCCATTCTATGTTCTCTTTGTCTCTTGCTGCTTCTAACTTTACTTTTGTTCAGTCGATGGCAACCAGCTCCACAGGCCTTAAAGGACATCAGGGCAGGAACCCAGCACCACTATGCTCCAGCCTGCTAAACAGAAACAGATCCTGTCTCTAATTAAATTAATCAATCAATTAAACAACAGCTTCTTGTGTCAATATGGATAGATCTCAGTCATATAATGCTGAGCAAACAGGGTGGCTCCTGTGGCTCAGTGGGCAAGGCGTCAGCCCCATATACCAAGGGTGGCGGGTTTAAACCCAGCGCCGGCCAAACTGCAACAAAAAAATAGCCAGGTGTTGTGGCGGGCGCCTGTAGTCCCAGCTACTCAGGAGTCTGAGGCAAGGGAATCGCCTAAGCCTGGGAGTTGGAGGTTGCTGTGAGCTGTGTGACGCCATGGCACTCTACCATGGGAGATAAAGTGTAACTCTGTCTCTACAAAACAAAAAACAAACAAACAAACAATAAAAAACGAACAAATAAACAATGCTGAGTAAACAAAACAGATTATATGAAGTTATGGACACTACACTACCACTTATAGAAAAAATTATGACAGAAAAACAAATCCTACATGATATTTATAACCATACATATATGTAGTAAAAACCATTGAAAGTAACTGAAAATGAACACCTAATCTGAATGTTGGTTATGTCTATGGAAAAATTTTAATAGTAGAAAAGGACACAAAAGCCAAAACATTTCAAAATAACTCTTTTGACTGTGTCCACAAAGTGTTATTATAGTATGAAGATTAGTTACTTTCCTCAATTTTAATCAATTAAATTAAATTAAATACTTTCCTGAAATTTAATAATTTATTTCCTCAAAATAAACACACACACACACACACACACCCTCCTAATCAAAATATCTGATTGGAGTAAAGTCATCAGCATAGGAACACTATGATGAAATAATGAAAGTTAAAACACAGTTGTTAAAATAATGAAAGTTAAAACAACATAATAATGCTATGATGAAACAAAGAAAGTTAAAACACATTAAATGTAGGAGACGGAGCCCCAGCTTTGTAGAAGCGGTCACTGGTTCTTGAGGGAGGTGCTGGGAGTGGGACAGTTTTGGAGCCAGGAAGGAGATGTTTTGCAGCCTGGAGACAAGCCCTCAAGCAACTGCAGGCATTAATGAGTTAAGATCACTCATTAGCGAGCAAGTGTGGAACTCATTAGCGAGCAAGTGTGGAACCTTGGACATTTGTGGTGCAATAGGGTGGGAGTCAAGCCCATGGGGAAAGAGCACTTAGTGATCATTAAGCATGTGATCCTAGTATGTGGGCCCCCCACACCTGTTGTATAATGTTTCAATAAAAGGCCAAGGCAGAGTTTACGCAAGGCTTCCCGGAATCTATATTCCTGCAAGCATGTAGAGAGTGTTCCAGGTGTTATTATTTGTGCAGTGACGGGGTGCCACAGTGGGCACCTGACAATTAAAGCTTTCCTGTAGGAAAGATCAGAATTCCAAAAAGCATTAGAAACCCTGGAAAAATTGCAAAGTCTCATATTTTACTCTGTGACTTTGTAGCAAATAGTAGAGAGACTCCAAAATGGGAAGTTTCAAGAGTTAGTACGTAAAAGTAGAAGATATGGATGAAAACTTAGGATTTTAAAATTTCTTTTTCTCATGCTTATCAATAATTCATTTCAAATGTATATACTAACAATAACATTTGTGGGAATCAGCAGAGAAGGATCCTTTGTGTCAAATGGGATTAAGTTTGGGAAAGAAGAATTAGGATTAAGAAAACTGAGAGCATTTTAAATATTTTAAAGTAATTCTTTACTTACTGAAGTTTGTACTGAAAAATTTACCAGTTCTGTGCCCAGAACCATGGCTTATGTTTGCAATACCAGCACTTGGGGAGGCCACTAAGGAAGGATTTCTTGAATGCAGGAATTTCTCATCAGCCTGGGTAACATAGCAAGAGCAGGTCTTTCCAGAAGAAATTGAAAAAAAAAAATTAAAAATTAGCTCATTGAGGAACATGAGACTCTAGTCTCAGCTCCTTGGCAGGGTGAAGTACCAAGGTCATTGAGCATAGGACTTTGAAGTTGCAGTGAGGTATGACCACACAATTGCACTTCAGCATTGATAAAAAATGAGATCTTTTCCCTTAAAAACATTACTTATTATGGATGTCCATATATTCTTCATTCTTACTGACTTCTCTGGAACAGATTCTTTCATATCACTGGCTGGCTGAATGGGTTTAGAAATAAGATATTTCATAAATATTGTATATTTCACACAATATACAGTGAATAATTGCAGACAAATAGAGAAATGTTATTACCTTAAAGAAAGGTTCCCAAGAAGACACTAGAAAGCAAAAAGGGCAATGAATACTGAAAATTACATAAATGTAAATATGGCAAAAACAACCTTATATTCATGGAGAGCGAGTCTCAACATGAACCTTCATGTGGGGCATTCAAATGATTAGACTTTTATATAAGGACGCAACATGACGGAAATATGCTGAAGAAAAATAAGAATACAGCTAAGATTTGAAAATTGAGATCATAACCCAAATAGCTATAATAACCAAAATAGAAGTGTACACCTCTGACGATCTGAACACTCTGATTGATGAAGAGAACAGTCATCTCTATTCTGACGGGACACATGACCCTGAGGGTTAAATGGCAAAACCAAAGGCAGAAAGACACAGCATATCTTATGCAACACATCAGAACCATTTTATTATTATGTTAGTAATGTTTGTCATTTTCTTCAGTTAGAACTGTAATTTAGGATGTACACACTTGTGAAGGCAGCTCAGGTGAATGTATTAATCAATTCATACTGAAAGAAAGTGGCCTGACTTGAGCAGTTATGACATACATGACTACATTGTTAGTTAATAATACCAAAGTGGGGTACTGGTATGCCTACATTTTGTATCTTCTCGTTTAGCCATCTTGAAATGTCTTCATCTACTTATATAAGGACATATGTAAAACATGTATAAAAGTAATGTATACTAAGCTCTGAATATTGAATTCTTTATCACAAATGATGAAGAATCATGAAGGCTCACAAATCTCCTCCTGGCATATGTGGGGGGCCAAGGCAGGCATGGCATTTACAACCAGATGGAGACAAGCCTTGGCAACATAGCAACATCCCACCTATACAAAAAATAAAAAAAAATTAGTGTGGCATGGACGTGTCCAACAACAGTCAGAGGTCCTCAAGTGGCTGAGCTTCACAGAAGGACCACTATAGCCTAGAATTTCAAGGTTGCAAGGATTTCTCGTTGAAGCCACTGCACCTCAACCTGGCAAACACAGCCAGACTCACTCTCTAACTAATTGATTTATTAAGCAAGATTTTTTTTTTTGTGAATATGGATAGATTTTAGTCATAGAACACCAAAGAAACCAAAAAATTATACAATGGGCGGGGTGCGGTGGCTTATGCCTGTAATTCTAGTACTCTGGGAGACTGAGGTGGGTGGATTGCTTGAGCTCATGAATTTGAGACCAGTCTGAGCAAAAGTGAGACCTGTACAAAAAAGTGAGTCTGTACAAAAAATAGAAAAACTGAGGCAAGAGGATTGCTTGAGCCCAAGAGTTGGAGGTTGCTGTGAGCTATGATACCATGATAGTCTACCCAGGGCAACAGCTTGAGACTCTGTCTCAAAAAAAGCAAAAAACAAACAAACCTAAAAAGATAATGAAAAAATTGACAGGTTCTCTTAAATACTAAACTACTAGGCACTCTGGCCTTAGATAATGGCCACCAGTTTCTCAAACAGAAATATTTACTGTGCCAATACAACAGACTTCAGTCTCCCATGCTTTTCATCATCAAGATGCCAAAACATTAACATATCAATTCAAATTACCTAAAACAGACAGTGGCTTGTGTTATACAAGTAATACTTTTTAAAACTTTCTTCTCATTAACAAATTCAACACATTTCAAAAATACCCCACAACCCAACAAAACAAGCCATTGTCAAATGTGCTAATCACACCTTAAAAAAAAACAAAAAGGAGATATGACCCCGTATTGCTCACCCCAAAGATGTTATCAACAAAGTCCTTATAACTATCAATCTTTTCAATTGGAATTGATAATTTTTCTGCATTTCAACAGCACTTTCAAAATGCCTCAATCCAACATGGCCAAAGGATCAGCGCGTGTTCCTGGATCCTTAGACTTGACTCAATAGGAAGGACTATATTTGGTCTTAACATAGCGAAGAGAGTATGCATGTGTTTGTGCACCAGCAGGACCTGCGTAGTTCCCAAGGAAAAGGACGAAACAAGGCTGGAAGGAGCACTTCAACCCACAGCCAATCCAGGATCTCTTTCAATGGATGAGTCTTCAGCAGAATCTCCAAGAACCCTGCCCCGAAGACAAGGGGCACCCTGGTGACATGGGGGTCACTTAAATTATTTCAAGATGCCAACTCTCTTATGAGACAGCTCAGCTCCTCCTACTCCTGTGAACAAGTTCTTGACTTACCTCACGGTGGTAACTCAGAACGCGGTCAAAATGTCCTTTTCCTTTTTATTGTGTTTTTCCCTACCACTAAAACAGAACACATTTATTTTTTTTTTATTTTTTTTTTTTTAATGTTGGGGATTCATTGAGGGTACCATAAGCCAGTTACACTGATTGCAATTGTTAGGTAAAGTCCCTCTTGCAATCATGTCTTGCCCCCATAAAGTGTGACACAGACTAAGGCCCCACCCTCCTCCCTCCATCCCTCTTTCTGTATCCCCCCCCCATAAACTTAATTGTCATTAATTGTCCTCATATCAAGATTGAGTACATAGGATTCATGCTTCTCCATTTTTGTGATGCTTTACTAAGAATAATGTCTTCCACTTCCATCCAGGTTAATACGAAGGATGTAAAGTCTCCATTTTTTTTAATAGCTGAATAGTATTCCATGGTATATATATACCACAGCTTGTTAATCCATTCCTGGGTTGGTGGGCATTTAGGCTGTTTCCACATTTTGGCAATGGTAAATTGAGCTGCCATAGAACACATTTATTGGGCTCACTTAATAGAACCACCTTTAGTCCAGCCTGTATTTGGGGGAGATTCTGAATCTTGGACTAGAGGTCTTTTTATCCTCTTAGGGTGATCCTTGCTAAACCAGACTGACTGGCTTTATTACCCCAGGGTCTCTTTCTTTATTGATAAAACTTCTCCGTGTGGGCGGCGCCTGTGGCTCAGTCAGTAAGGCGCCAGCCCCATATACCGAGGGTGGCGGGTTCAAACCCAGCCCCAGCTGAACTGCAACCAAAAAAAAAATAGCTGGGCGTTGTGGCGGGCGCCTGTAGTCCCAGCTACTCGGGAGGCTGAGGCAAGAGAATCGCTTAAGCCCAGGAGTTGGAGGTTGCTGTGAGCTGTGTGATGCCATGGCACTCTACCGAGGGCCACAAAGTGAGACTCTGTCTCTACAAAAAAAAAAAAAACTTCTCCGTGTTTTTCCTTCCACTCATTTCAACCCTACGCTAAGGTTGTGCCTCAACTTTACTCCTCCTCTCCTCCTGACAACACTTGTTGGGACCCTTGCCCTGTACAACACAACAACCTTACAGGGCTAATCTTGTTAGGCTGTAACCCTGTAAGGCTAACAAGTTTGCCTTCTTAACTGGCGACCCATGGCCATTTAACTGCAAGAGGTAAACCACTGAAGTTTGCAAAACAAACCTGTCTGGAATGACATGTCCCTTTGAGGTCCTGTGCTTCAAAACCTTCAGAATGATCAATGTTCCTCTGTTATTCTAAACTCTGGTGAGTTACCCTCCCCCTTTTTACCCCAAATTTAAAAATATGGTGTTATCCGTACCAGGGCTATAGGCACGTTTACAGTAAATTTAACAACCTCTCTGTCTGATGAAATCTTCGTATATAATACTAGCCCATATGTATTGTTTTTTTTTAATTTTTTTTTTTGCCCATATGTATTCTCATTAGCACCTTCTTTTTCATTTCATAACACAATTTATTCTTCTGCCCTCTCATTCTCTACTGCTTGGTTTAGTACTTGCTTTTCCCATCACAATGTTGCTAGTTTGAACATCACCATTGTAATATGAAAAGTGGATGCCTGGGTTCCAGTTTATCTTATAAATGACTCTGACAAGCAGATTCCACTTTACATATTTTAACTGGTGTATTAGAAGAATTAAGACCAAAAAGGTTCCTTGTGAGCCTTATTGCTTTTCCAGTTTTGTTATTTTGCATCGGTGGCTGTAGCTGCCTTAGCTGAGTCTGTTCAAACTGCTCATTTTGTTGATAATATGATGGTTGACAACACACAAGAGCTCATAAAACAAGCTAAGATTGACAATCAAGTTATGCAAAGACTTGATGCCCTCAAGGCTGCTGTGAATGGCTTGGTAAAAAACAACAAGCTTTACAAAGAAGAACTGCTCTTCAGTGTGACTTTAATAGCACCAACATTTATGTTACAGCAGTTCCTTATAACAGTTCTCTTTATCCGTGGTAACAAGTTAAGAATTATTTACATAGTGCCTTGGATGACACTGTGGCTCAAGATACAGCTGACTTATCCAGCCAGCTACAAGAGCAAGCATCCAAAAGGCCAGCCAATACTCTGTTTTTGACACTTTAGAAAAAGATTGTCAATGGTTTTCTCCTTCTCATTGGTTTTCAGGATTAAATTTACGAATGTGGGTTTTTGATCTGATCCTCCTCTTCATCATCATCAGGTTTGGATGATAGATGTGTCATCTGACACTAAGACAGAAGAAACAGGCAAAATATTTGCTTATGTTCACTTAATGATGTTAAAATAACAAAATAGGGGGATATATAGGGAAAACTGAGTCCTGATCTTTACCATAAGACTCACTTTCTGCTTGAGAGATCTGGAGAGTCCCAAGAATGGCATGTGAGTCGTGTACATGCAAGAGATAAGAAAACAGGCTTCCAAAAGAGAATGTATATGTGAGTTGTGGCAATGCCAGGCCTAACGGTTATGGTAAAGATTGTCTGGAGTCCAAAGGTCTCTTGACACTAGAGGCAGAGCTCTTGCTTATGGTCTGAGGTTTTGCAAAAACAAATTGAAGAAATTTTGTCTGACACTTTCCATGTTCCCCCCTTTTAGTGCTGATGTCTGATAAATAACTTTTAACTACTTTTTCCTGCTTTGTGATAATAAATATAGACCCAAGGTTAGCTCAGGAGGGCTCCTCCCAGAGTTCCTCAGTCCCCACACACAGAGTTTGTGTCAAGCCTCTTCCCTCTTCATGCCAAGACCCCCTCATCTGGTGACCCCAAACCTCTTCAGGAATGAAAAGATCACTTCAACTATTTTAATATAATTATTTCCAGACTAAATTTTGTATTGAAAAATTTATCTGATTGAGGCCCAGCACCCTGACTCAGGCCTCCCAGCACCATGGGAGTCAGTAGGGAACAATCCCCTCGAGTTCAGGAGTTTGTTACCATCCTTACAAACACAGTGAGACCAGGTCGCTACAGAAGAAAATAAATAAAAAGTAGCTTGGTTTGGTGGCAAGAGCCTGTATTGTCTCTCAATTACTCAGCAGGCAGAGAGGATAATCATTTGGGGACGGGACTTCATAGTTGCATTGAGCTACGGTCACACAACTGCACTTCAGCTTGGGTAAAAGAGGAGGATTCTATCTGTAAAAAAAAAAAAAAATTACCTGATGTGGATGACTGTATATTCTTACTGCCTTCTCTGGAATGGATCCTTTTATTTCAATGGTTGGCTGGGTGGTCTTGGAAACAAAATATTTCACAAATCATGTATATTTCATACAATATGCAGTGAATAATTCAAAACAAAAAGAGAAACATTATTACCTTCAAGGGAGGATGTTTTCCAGGAGACCCTAAAAAAGCAAGAGAGACACGAATTGATGTTAATGATTATATAAACATCAATAGGACAAACTCAAACCTGTATTGATGGGGGTGTGAGTCTCAAGGTAAATCCTGAAGCTTGGCTTTTAAAATGATTTTATTATTTTGAAAATAGGAGAGCAACATTTAGAAAAATAGGAATTTCGGTGTTCTACAATATGCAGTTATGATTTCCAAATTGAGGTTGTGTTACAAATGATTATAGTGACTAAAAGAGAAATGTGCACCTCCTCCAATCTGCAGATGCTGACTGATGAGGAGTACAGTGTTCCTCATTCTGAGAAGCAAATCATGACGGAGAGGATCAATGTTAAAGCCAATGGCAGAATGCTACAGCACATCAGAATCAGTTTACTGTTGTACTACCATATTTGTCATTTTTTTTTTCAGTTAGTCCTCTAATTTGGGGTGTACACATTTGTGAAGACAGTTTTGGTGCATGTGTAATCAATTTATTATGAAAGAAAGTGGTCTGAATCCATCTGTTTGCACACATACTTGCAGAGTATTAAGTTAATAAAAATATTCATGTTTTTCCATACCTACTTGAGCTACTGGAATTCCTATAATTTTGTATCCTATAGTTTAGCCATATTAAAGTTTCTTCATCCACTCATTCAAGAACGTATATAATATTCACCTAAGAAATAATGTTTGCTAAGCTGTCAGTATTTAAATATTTATCAAAACAGAAAACCCTGTGATACCTGTAGGTAATGGAGAGAAAAAATCGGGGTGGTTTGCCCCAATTTTAGCTCTTTTTTCTCCCGGTAATGTCTAGGCAGGCAATAATCTAATTTTCCGCATGGGTGCAAAAATACTGAAGTGTATTTGACATGATCACAGTAACTTCTCTCCAGTTTCCTATCATCACCTGCAGAATTACCTCACCGATTTCTTTTCTTTTCTGTTCTACTCCACTCATAGTATGTCTTCTTTTGCAAAACCCATGTTGAGATCATGGTTGTTACTTCAGCATTCTTTTGATAAATAATTTCTAAGAATTGTTTCCTCTTTATTTAGCAATAATATACCTGTAATTTTGATTTCTTTTTCTCTTTGCTTGTCCCTCTCTAGCTAGAAACATGTGGCATCTTTGAACTAATCCCAAGGCTCGTCTTCCAGCTTTCCCTGCAGGGCAGTCTGTCCCCTTGCTCCTCAGTGTGTGTTCCAGGGACCGGCAGCACAGGCATCCCCTGATTGTTTCATAGCAGTGCAACTCCCTAGATGTGTTGAGTTACAATGTGCACTTTTAACAAGCTTCCCTGCAGATTTCTTACCATCCGAGAAGCTCTGCTTTATACCGAGGGTGCTTCCACATTCCCTTACCTAAACTTCCCCTTCTGACATATAGTCTCAAGATCCTCCCTTTCACATATTTGAATTTGAAACTGCATTGCCGATCACAAAGTTTCTTTTGGACTTTTTTTTTTTTGTAGAGACAGAGTCTCACTTTATGGCCCTCGGTAGAGTGCCGTGGCCTCACACAGCTCACAGCAACCTCCAACTCCTGGGCTTAAGCGATTCTCTTGCCTCAGCCTCCCGAGCAGCTGGGACTACAGGCGCCCGCCACAACGCCCGGCTATTTTTTGGTTGCAGTTTGGCCAGGGCTGGGTTTGAACCCGCCACCCTCGGTATATGGGGCCGGCGCCTTACTGACTGAGCCACAGGCGCTGCCCTCTTTTGGACTTTTTATCAAGCTATAGCTTGCCTCATCTCTTTATAACTAACCCTACTCTCTTCACGCTGTTTCCCTTATTCAGGCCTTTATGCGACTGTCCTTTGAAGTGACATCATTTTAGATGATACTGAATTTTATCTGTGTATGTCTCGCCCTGTATGTGCACATTCCTCCATGGTAGATAGCTCTGCAGGATTAGGGACCTCAATCCTCAGTGCCGCCCCAGCAGTGAGGAGGACAGGAAGAGAAGAGAAATTCTGCTCTACTTCTCCGACATGTTTCTGCACTGAAAGCTCACTTCACGTTCTTCCCACCGTGCTGACACCCTGATCTTCCTTTCATTAAGGACGTATCTCACTGGACCACCCTGCATCACAGACACCTGCTTCCTGTCCCTTCACGTCATCCTCCCGGTACTCTCTGCCCCGCTCATTCTGCAGCTTCTCTTTACTCCTTTCCTTTTCCTAACTTCCTAACTTTCCTCAGGTCACACAATACTTGAAATGGAATTAAAAGGTCAGCTCCTTCGATTTAATCTCCATTTAATCTGTTGCTCGTATCTAATAAGTTGTACAACTTATCACCATTTCACTTCTGTTTTTTCTTTTTTTTGCAGATTTTTGGCTGGGGCCGGGTTTGAACCTGCCACCTCTGGTCTATGGGGCTGGCGCCCTACTCCTTGAGCCACAGGCACCGCCCCTTCACTTCTCTTTTTTATTATACATTTTGTAAGTGACGTTCCTTGGCTACTAGGATTTATTGGTAATCATGTTTTAAAATAAATATTGGGCAAATGACTTTTTAAATAAAATCAAGTTCTCACCTTCTCCTTGTTCATTGACGGCACTTTCTCCTTCTGGATCTGCAGCTCTAGCTGGGTCATCAAAATCCTCAGAGGAACTCTGTTAATATTCATATCAATGATGAGTTTCAGTTAAAAATAATGTTATATCAATATTTCCTAATCACCTTCTTTAAAAATGTCTGCATTTCCTTTTAAAACAATTATAATTGTATCTATATATAAGAGAAGCATGCCTTGAATATAAAAATATTTCAAAAGATGATTTCATATATTTGCATGATACCAAGTTTATCTTTTATCTGCATGTAGCTACTGATTTTTTAAACTGAGCAGGGAAGGCCAAAGAATTACACTCACAGACATAACATGACCTTATAGGCATAGTTCAACAAAAAGTAACTTTAAAATACCTCTGTCTTGTATTTCCCACTAAAAACAACAGAACATTTAAAAAATATACAATATAGGTGGTGCAAATCCTAAAGTATTAAACATCTAAAGTTTAATTATTAATTAATTTAATTGTTCTATTAATGATCACAGAAATAATTACAGAAATCTTTAAAATGCTATACCTGGCACAATAAGAAACCTTGGGGGTACATCACGCTGACTGTAGACTGAAAACTGCCACAGCTGCTTTATTTAGGTAAACAAGGGCTTGAAGATATTAAATATTTTTGATAAAATTTCCACTGATAGGAAAGTGGTGAAATAAAATGGCATAGTAGTAAAAAAAAAAAAACTTTCCTTTGGCTATGTTTAAATAATAGCAAGCAAATATTAGACATAGTATTCAACTCTTTCACTATTAAGAAATCAGTTCAGGCTCGGCACCTGTGGCTCAAGTGGCTAAGGCGCCAGCCACATAAACCTGAGCTGGCAGGTTCGAATCCAGCCTGGGCCTGCCAAACAACAATGCCGGCTGTGACAAAAAAAATAGTGGGGCTTTGTGGCAGTCGCCTATAGTCCCAGCTACTCAGGAGGTGGAGGCAGAAGAATCACTTGAGCCCAGGAGTTGGAGGTTGCTGTGAGCTGTGATGCCACCGCACTCTACCCAGGGTGACAGCTTGAGGCTCTGTCTCAAGAAACAAACAAACAACAAAAAAAAATAAAAACAGTTCAATCAAGTATAGCAAGCCTTCATGAGAAGGGAAGAATCAGAACATTTATTTTTGAAGCATTTAACCAGGCCAGGCCCTTTTAAATACATTTTCTATACATTGTAACAATAAAAATGTAAATGATGCTGAAGATGGCTACCCACTTCCTGTTTTCTGGTCTTTCCAGGATGTTCAGAGTGAGATGAAGAACAGACTCTATCTGTTGCTCTCTCTCCAGAAGGTCCTTCTCCTGGACGCTCACGTGCTGCTGCTTCTCATCCTTCAGGTGGCAGCTTGATGTCACCCTCAGAAACATCTCCCAGCCCCACAACCATCCTAACTCAAACGTCCTCCGTACTGTCTTCCCACCGAGCCTTCTTTTCCTTTTCTGTTCCTGCCGCTATGGCGTAGCCCTTCCGCTTGTATATTCACTATCACGCACTTAGCCCACAGTACTCACTAACAAGGATTGATTTCAGGCCATAGCTCCTAGTTAGGGACAGAGCCAGGCCACTAACACGTCTTTTGCCCCCACCCGCTGCCGGTGCCTCTGTGCTGCAGGGGCTGCTAAGGGGTCAGGCACTTGGTGCTTCTTTCCACGGTTTTCAGTGCAGATACGTCCTGGTCCTTCCTTGCTGTGTTACCGCTGCACTGAGGCTGCACCCAGGCTGCACCGAGGCGCTGGATGTGTCCGACCGTGATTGCTGCGGACTGAAACACCACTGCACCAAACCATTGCTGTTACGGTCCCAGAGTCACTATTCCCCGTGATTTCTCGTCCTGAAACGTTCCTTGCAGGTCTGTACTGACAGTTCATCTATGGTAATACTTTCCAGTCTCAGGCATTATCCTTTCAAATTCCAAGGTATTAAAAAAGTATAGTCCAAAATGCTTCTCTCCAAATCTCATTAGGACTTTTACACATCCATTCCAAATATATTTATACCACAGAATCATACATTTGGCTCTAGATTGACCTAAAAGAATTCTTTAGTTTTTAGATAAACTTAACTTCAGAACTCAAACTGATTTCTTACAAGTTAAAGGAAGTTATGAAGCCTTATTATTTTGTACTATACTATTGTGGCTTCTTAAATGAAACTTGAAAATTGGCAGAATTGTACTATGCAGCCGTAACATACTTCACACATAATTACTTTAAATTAATTATGTTCTGAAAAATGCAAGAAAATAATTCCTATGGGCATAATCAAGAGATGATAAAGTCAAAACAGCTACTTTTATGTTTTAACACCCCTCAGTGTTTATGTTTTTTTATTTATTTCTTTTTTTATTATTAAATCATAGCTGTGTACATTAATACAATCATGGGGTACCAGGCGCTGATTTTATATACAATTTTAAATATTTTCATCACACTGATTAACATACCCTTCCTGGCATTTTCTCAGTTATTGTGTTAAGACATTTATATTCTACATTTAGTAAGTTTCAACATTTATGTTTTAAAATAACAAGAGATGATACCTGCAAATGCAAACTTGGTTCTCTAGCTATCACTTGTTCTGATTCCCACACAGACACCACATCTATAAAATGTTATTTACAGATATATCGGTAAGAACATTTTTTACTATGAAATTTAAATACATATACAACTCTATTTCCATTTATAAATATTTCAGTGCAATAAAAATAATAGCTTAAACCAATCTCAGAGGGTTTAAATATTTTCAGGAAGATGTTGGTAGCATAAAAAAAGATAGCAAAAAGAAGATTTAAAAGAAATGGATACATTTGTGTCTAAACCTGCTAATTTTTTACAATAGCATTTTAGCATTAAACATTTTTCAGAGTTATTTTCTAACTTACCACCTCTAATATTTTTATACACAAAAATAAAATTGTCATTACTTGTTTGCTTGTGTGAGGCACATTCAACAATACCAATACTAGTTTGCTTTTTTCCCGTGACTTGTTTTCTCGTTCCCTCCTATTCGAAAAAAATAAATAAATAAAACTTCAGAAAATGTATTTATTCAGTCAAACACTGATTCGGTCTTTGAGACAACAAACATTCACTGTGTTTATGCAACCCTGGCACTATCCTGGGAGAATCTGAAAAAAGAAATAGAAGGCAGCTGTGCTCTGTGGGCAGAGAGACACACAGGACAGGTAAGGAGGGTCTGAGTCACTGTCCTACAGTCATGGTGAGTGAGCAGAGCAAAGGCACAAGGAGAGCACAGTCAGCTCTGCTGGGGAAGCTCAGGAAAGATGGGGCCAAAGCGTGACAGCCACACGTGCAGCATGAGAGCCGGAGGGTGTCTAGACGGGAGCGTGAGCAGAAGGCACAAAACAGCACCCCAACAAAGTAATGTGGTCACACCGGGACAGTGACAGGACAGGAGACAAAGAGAGAAACTAGGAGAACCAGGCCAAATGACAAACTGCATGTGTCAAGCTAGAATGTGAGCTTTCTCCTTCATGTAATGGGGTGTACTCAACAAGCAGATGCGTTAGACCATCACTAACATATTACAGAAATGTCACCCTGGCAGCAAATTAAACACAGACAAACACAGAAGGGGCAAAACTAGAACAGAAGACTTCAGAGACTAAATTACAGTAACAAAACATGAAAATTGAAGGCAGGTGGAAAAACAGAACTCGGCGAGTGACTGGAGTGGTGACTTGAGGGAGGGCTGGAGTGTAGGGTTCTTCACGCTTCAGCGTGTCAGTGCTCTCTGTGGGGTGTTACTCGGATGGGGAACCCAGACGAAAGGAAAGAGGCAGGGAAGGGACAAGGGCAGTGTCTTTTGTTTGGCACTTATTAAATTTGAGGTGCACAGAGTACTAAGAAGACATATCTGGATAATTACATGTGGAATAGAAGCAGATGACCTTACTCTGGAAAAGCATATGCTGTGAAGAAGGTAAATATTTGAAAGATCAATTGAATTGGTGGAATTAAAAAATGCTCTGTCACTATGACATTTTCAGCCCATTCATTTGTTCCATCTCAACCTTCTCAAAGTATCAATCATTTGTTATGTAAACAAATAGAAAAAAAAATTCAACCAGTCATATTTCTACTAGATGGTTTTCTGTAATCAACATTTCATGGCAAACATAAAATAAGAGTTAGACCACTTAAATTTTAACAGAAAATACTACACACTAGATTCAGAGTGAGAAAATTAGTATTATAAGAGACAAGTTTACCTTGGTGTCAGAGTCAAAGTCTTCATGCTCTGGAGTATGCCGTAAGTCGTCATCAACATCCAGAGTGCCAGAAATGCTTTAGAGCAGAAACAGACCACAAAAGTGAATGAGATCATTTCTTTAAAAACAAAAATCTTCCAGTTCTTATATGGATGCTCCCTCAAAAACAAAACAAAACACAAAAACCAAACACACAGGGGAAAGGCCACCTGTACACATTGAATCTGTCTCTGAATACAGTTAAAGGTGGCTTTTTGTTTCATAAAAAATATTTCAGTTATCTATTTCTGCCTCTATCTCTCCCAATCTATGAAATATTCAAAGAGACACCCTGAGTTCCACAACCCAAAGTGACAGGCAATATATTGGCAGCACCTGAGTATACTCTGTCTGCACAAATCCTGTCTTAAAAACTAAACTGAAAACCCAATAACGACTGACATAATTTTTGTTATCTGATCAGGAAACAAATCTGATGAGCTCAAATAAGGTAGAAAGATACAGTGTTCCTCCTTTATTATCTATCTCTGGTTCAAAGACTAATCTGTGCCACTTGAAAATGGCAGGGATGGTTCTTCAGCATGGAAACCACTTAAGAAAGCCCCACTGCTTCCCCTTGGCCTAAAATAGTGCAAGGAATCCTGTGAAACATTTGAGAGGTCTGAAAGCTACATGTACGAAACTCAAAGAGCAAATGTATACGTTGTTGTTAGGGATACTCCTCCCAGAAAGATCAAAACATTAAAAATTTAAAAATCCACCACAACAATAAAAAAAATTAAAAATCCAATTATTTTCCCTAGGTAAGTCCTGCCTTATTCAGGTCACTATGCACCAGAAAGCCCCTAAAAGTCTTCACAGGCACTCAGAGTCAGAAGAACACAGACAGATGGAGGCCAGAGTCTCAGCAGCTGCACCTCTACTTCCCTACATACTGTGTAATCATCTTCTTTCCTAGGGGCTCCCACTTCCAGGTACCTCATATGTAGGTCTCCAGGACAATGTCCAACCTTTAAATCTTCAGCCTGGAAAGCACAGCCCCTGAGGTGTGGGCCCAACTGACTCAGAGTAGGAGCTATCTGCTCTGCTGCTCCAGGAAACAAGCTATGTGGGGTCTCGGCCATCCACCCCCAGCACAGGTGTGTCACCAGCATCCCGCCTGAACCTCCGTGACTGACTCAGCAGCCAGTCCTAACCCTGAACTATACTCCATGTACGTGCCAAGGACATCAGTCAATTGGAAAAGAGTAGAGGTGAGGGGACACCTGCTCAGGGCCATGGATCCATGTCGTTCAGCAGCGTCCAGTCCCCTAGAAGTCAAGGGGCTCTAAGCCACCCCTCTGTAAGCTGGGATACAAGTAGCTGGCATCACAATTCTATCTGCTGTAGAGACTCTTCCCAGTGGCTCACATTCTTTTACCATCTTTCAACAGCAACCAAGTTTGTCTGTCTCTCCAATTAACCAAACAAAAAAAGCAGCAACCTATTCAGGGCTCCCTTGAACCTCTTATTTGATATATAAGCTCCCAACATACTGTGTCCTTCATTCCTGTGATTTATCTTTACCAGACTTGTCATAAGCCCCAATATGATCTCTTTCCTAAAACCCTCATTCCTGAACAACCCACTGCTTCTTCTTTTCCAGCCCGGCACTCCCTTGCTAATCCCATGGGTGTCTACTTCCACAGGAGTCTCCAGCTGATTCCGTTCTTCTCTTATTCCATTGGCTTCACTAGACCACTCCCCTTTCCTAAAACACTCATAGCCAGGATGACGGAAGAAGAGCACTGGGCTATGAATTAAGGAACCTGAGTTCAAATTTTATTTCTGCCAATAATTACTATATCCAAATAAGTCACTATAATCTCTTTGAGTTTCAGGTTCTCCATTGAACAAGCACTTGACTAGTACGTCAAACACAGATGAAGCACTAGAGGGGACTTTCATTAGTCTCCAAGATTTCTTAAAACACTGAAATTCTATAAGCTTTTCATTGTGTCTATAGAGAAATGGGGCCCACTCAGTGAGCAGAAATGGGAAAAATAATAGAACGAAGGAAACATCCCATAAAGCAGAGAAGAAAGTTGAAAAAGAGAGAACAATTATAGAGAACTCATGGAGGAAGAAGAAAGACCTCATGAAAAAGAAAAGGCTTCATGGAAGTAGGAAAAGTAAAAAAGTCTAAAGAGAAAACCGAACTGGAAGTCAGTAAGTAGTGAAATCAATTAGAAACAGCCTCTCATTAAGGAACTAAAGGTATACCTACCGTTCAATCCTGCAATTCCTCTACTAGGTATATACCCAGATGATCAAAAATGATTTTACAACAAAGACATTTGCACCAGAATGTTTATTGCAGCCCAATTCATAATAGCCAAGACATGGAAACAGCCCAAGTGCCCATCGACCCATGAATGGATTAACAAATTGTGGCATATGTACACCATGGAATACTATGCATCCATAAAAAAGGAGACTTCACACCTTTTATGTTTACCTGGATGGAGCTGGAACACATTCTTCTTAGTAAACTATCTCAAGAATGGAAAAAAAAGTATCCAATGTACTCAATACTACTATGAAATCAATTTATAACTACCTACATACTCATATGAATGGCAAAACATAACTATAGTCCAGAAAGTAGAAGGAAAGAGGAGAGAGAGGGGGGATATGGGAGGAGTCAGAGTATTCCGGGGGACCTCACCTAATGTGCATGATGCAATGGTACATTTCAAAACTATTAAGAAATGAGTATAATTGTGATGGAAGTGTTACTTAGTTCAATGTAAGCATTTCACATTGTATATTGAATTAGTATCCTGAACCCCATAAATACATCATTGTACAAAGTTATGATTTAATAAAATAAATAAAAAAAAAGAAACAGCCTCTCAATGGATGCTGAATGTTAATTAGCATAACATGATTTATACACAGATATCCTTTGTTTGCAGTAATAATAATTCCTCTCTAGAACCTGCCTGGTCTTGCTTATGTAAAACCTATAGTGCTGTGGGCACAGCTAAGTGAGATCTGCTCTAAAACTTTTGAGGATAAAAGCAAGGTACTGATCACCACTGCCACTGTCAGACACATGAAGACAAACTTGGACTAACCAGACTTCTGAGGAGAAGTCTGAGAATTAACATGGAACCAAGTGTGATTGTTTGACCTGATCAGACCCGGGCCTGGTTCCTCACTCCCAGGACAGGGCAGGGTGTAGTGACCTGGGCTGCCAGGCAACACCAGGGATTCGGGAGCCACACAGGTTACTGGTCAAATCGTGAGTCAGCTACTTATTAACTGTGGGATCTTGGGCCAATTAATCAACCTCTCTGAACCACACTCACCCAGTTAGTAAAAAAGTAAGTTATAATAGTGCAGACACATTACAGAGCTGTTAGCATGACCACAGGAGGTGACAGATGCTCAGCACACAACACACAGTCTAGCCCAGAGGAGAGCACTCAACAAACACCAGTTTCTTTGCTCTGTATTCTCTTGATTAATATATAATTTTTTAAACCTATAAAATCCTACCTGGTTACAGAGTGTTCAGTAGTCTCACCCACTATTAAAGAAAAAAAGCAAAACATTTTAAATCAACAATAGAAAAATATAGGGTTATTAGAAGTAATCGAAAACCAATAGAAAACTATTCAGTATTAGAAGAGGGCATGGTGGCATGTGCCTTAATCCTAGCTACTCAGGAGAATGAAGAGGGAAGATCACTTGAGGAGCTGGAAGTTTGAGATGAACTTCAACAACATAGCTTCCACATTCAGAAAAACAAATCATGCACAGTTTTGTGCATCTTTAAACCAGTGGTTCGCAACCTTCCTAATGCCACAATGTATTTTCATTTTTTTTTTTTTTTTTTTTTGTAGAGACAGAGTCTCACTTTACTGCCTTCAGTAGAGTGCCATGATGTCACAGGGCTCACAGCAACCTCCAGCTCTTGGGCTTACGCGATTCTCTTGCCTCAGCCTCCCGAGCAGCTGGAACTACAGGTGCCCGCCACAACGCCCGGCTATTTTTTTGTTGTAGTTTGGCTGGGGCTGGGTTTGAACCCGCCACCCTCGGTATATGGGGCCGGCCGGCACCCTACTCGCTGAGCCACAGGCACCGCCCCTAAAAGGGGTTGCAACCCACAGGTTGAGAACTCCTGCTTTAAACCTTGTCAAAAAAATAAGACTCTGAGGCTTTGTTACAAAGTATCCTTTTGGGGCCATACGTGGATAGTATGTACACTAGAATTAATTATTAATGCATTATAATTATTAAAATTAATGCATCAAGAACTTTTACTTCCCTTCCTTTGTATTTATCAATACAAGGAAGAACAGGATTCATCATATTTTGATATGTATAAGTGAACTTTTGTGTACTATAATCACAATCCTAACCAAACTCTACTAGACAGACAGAAAATGATGTCATGAGCAGATTCAGCATCACTTTAGGACAGAATCAAACTTAAAGAGCATGATTTCTGTAGGAATGGAGCAGTTAGCACAGAGTATACAGTAATCCTTTCTCATCTGGTGCAGGTGTGAAAGATAGCTTCGTGTGTTTTTTCTCTCCTCTCAATCAACACAAAAGGCTTATGTGACTAAATGTGGGGGAGTTTTTCCCTCCGACAAGCAGGCAGCCAGTTCTGCAGTAGACTTCAGCTGGCTGTCCTCCCTGGAGACAGCATCAGATCCAAAAGACGTCCCTCCCACACTTCTGGTTGGAGGTTCTGACCAACCAGCTTCCCACAACCCACTGTTTGGGTTCAGTTAACTTGCTACAGGATCTCACAGAACTCTGGCAAACACTTCTGCTAACTGGCTTATTATGAAGGATATTACATACGATACAGACGGGGAGAGGCACAAGGCACAGTATAGGGAAGGGGTGCAGAGCTCCAGGAACCTCCTCATATTCAGCTACCTGGAGGCTCTCTGAATCCTGTCCTTTGGGTTTGGTAACTTAATTACTGGGCATGAATGATTAAATCATTCACCACTGGTGTTCAACCAAACCTATGGAGTCTCTTTCCTCTCTGGAGGATCTTGCCTTGGTTTTTCCTGGTGACCATCGCCAATCCTGAAGCTACCTAGGGTTTGCCAGCCATCAGCCAATGATTACCACACAAAAAGACATCGCTTTGGAGAGTCAAAGGAGTTTAGGAGTTGCATGACAGGAAGCGAGGCCAAAGAGCAAGTACCTTTGGTTTTGTTTTCTGGGATCTTGGTTACCTAGGGTCAATCAAGGACCAAAACTACTAAATAGAAAACTTCAGAAATAAACAATTCCTAACTTTTAAATTCCGCATGTTCTGAATGGTGTGATAAAACCTTGAGCCTCACGTCACCTAGCATGTGAACCCTGCCCTTGCAGGTGTACCCACACCATCTGTGCTACTCCCCCTAGGCATCAACATGGTCTGCCATCATGTCCAGCCCTCAACATCATCACGGCTCAGTGACACAGAGCAGCTGAAGGAGATGATCTCCTATCAACTGCAGTGAGAAGGCCAACAGTAGCCTAACGCAACACCACAATGCCTACATCCTTCCTGTCACTTCTTCTCACCCAGAAGCCTGTGTCATCTCACAACATCATAAGAAGTAGTGTGAGAACAGCACACTGAGATGTTTTGAGAGACAATATTCACATAACATTTTTTACAGTATAGTGTTATAATCATTCTCTTTTACTATGTGCCTCATTTATAAATCAAACTCAATCACAGATATTTGTACATAGAAAACCCTTGTACACACAGGGCTTTGTTAGACCTGCAGGTTCAGGGATTCACTGGGGGTATTGGAATGTCTCCCCCTCAGATGAAGGGGGCAGCTGTACTTACGTTGCTGTGACACAACTCAGCTTCCACAGCTCTTAAGTTAAGAGTGTCCAGTTTAGTACAAAACTCCCCATCACCGGAAGCTAGGCACTGCTCTCTGTTTTCAGGGCAAACATAAGGAACAGGCCAAGGGCAAGGATCTTTGAGAGACACTGTGGCTGCCAGTGGAGAAGAGCTCTCAAGAGACAAGTGCACTTCCTCTCACTGATCCTCTTCAGGAGAAGATGCTGGTGTGTTTACTTAGTTACAGCTATTGTCTCTGCACTATCTATGGTGCTAAAAAGGTTCAATTTCCCCTGCCATTTTACCTCCCACAGAGATAAATGGTATATGGGGCCGGCACCCTCCTCCTTGAGCCACAGGCCCTGCCCTGATGTGTCAATGTAGTTCATCAGCCATAGCAATTGTCCCACTCTGGTGGGGATGTTGATAATGGGGGAGGCTGTGCCTATGTCAGGGGAGGGTCAGGGAGTATATTTATGGGGACTCTCTGTACCTTCTTCTCAGTTTTGCTGTGAACCTGGCTTGGCACCCGTAGCTCAGTGAGTAAGGGAGCCAGCCACATACACCGAGGATGGGGGGTTCAAGCCTAGCTGGGGCTTGCTAAACAACAATGACAACTGCAACCAAAAAATAGCCAGGCATTATAGTGGGGGCCTGTAGTCCCAGTTACTTGGGAGGCTGAGGCAAGAGAATCTTGTAAGCCCAAGAGTTTTAGGTTGCTGTGAGCCATGACACCATAGCACTCTACTGAGGGCAACATAGTGAGTCTGTCTCAAAGAAAAAAAAAAAAAAAAAAAAACATTTTGCTGTGAACTTAAAATTATTCTAAAATATAAAGTTATTAATTTAAAAAATATATTCACTGAACATGCTATTATACTATATTATAGCAGACTATAGTCACCTTAAAAATTGAAGATAATTAAATATGAAGTAATAGATTATGGGTATTTTCTCATAGATTTAAACACAAAGTGAAATTTCATTGCATACTTAGGCAATAAAGCAAATGATAACAATGACTGAGCATTTAAATTTCTTTCATGATTATGAACAGGGGTTTAACACAATGTGAATAAAACCTGGGCATTCTTTTTACCCCCCAAATATTAAGAGGGTATAATGTTTTTGTTACATGAATGATTTTATAACTCTTGAGTCAGGATTATCAGTGTATCCATCACCCAACTAGTGATCACTGTACCTATTAGGTAGGTCTCTGTCCTTCCTATCCTCCCCTCACCTCCTTCCTGGTTTCCAAAGAGATTCCTCTGACCATAATTATGTAAGTAAACATTTTTTAAGACACTAATATTTGAGATTACAAATCACCTACAAGTAACTTTATATATGTACTTCATATATATATATTTTATATATATAAATAATTCTGAGTTGTAGACTACTAAAAAAGAAATTAAGAAAAAATACACAATTTGCACATTGACTTTTACGTGTTCATCTGTGACAAAAAACTTCCTTATCTTTACCTTTTTCTCTATGGTACAAATACCACAAGTAATTCACTGTCAGCAATCTTACCTGGATTGATATTTTGAGAAGGATCTTTCTTTTTTTGTTTATATTCAGAAAGTAATTGGTGAATGCTATGTATAAAAAAAAGTAATAAATAAAATTAATGTTTTAATATTGACATGAGAAACACTTAGGAAATATCTGAAATTCTTAGAGTATTGCAGACAATATCAGAGCTAACATCACAACTTTAATTATAATGTACACTGCAAAACTGTAAGCTCTTCAAACTTATTAAACTTCTTATTAAAAAAGAAAGAAAAGTGAAGTAGCCATGAATATAGGGCAGTATAATTCAGTAAATTAACTAGCCCCTGGCTTAACATAATGGGAAGTGTCTTGAACTTAAAAGAAGTGTTGGCCCTGCAACCAACAGCTATTTGATTGACATGTGTATATTGATATGGTATGGATGAGGCTTAGGTCTGTTAAATCCAACTAACCTACTTTACATTCAGAGAATTCTGTGGAGTGGCTTCCTGGTGAGGTATAACGTGGAAATATTTTAAAACTTGAGGTGGAAATGCAAGTAACTTGGGAGATTTCCATTATTAACAACAGAGTTCAATTGAGGACTCAAACCCAAGTTCCTTCCCACTACCCTGGGGAAGAACAATACAGGACCTTCCACCACGTAAAGAAAGACCTTCCACCACGTGATACACAGATTATAAAGAGTCCTCAGGCTACAGATCTGCTAGCAAAGAAGAAAGGAAACTCTCATCTCTTCTTGCGACATTAATTGACCCTCTCTGATGGTGAACAATTCCAGTTAATAGTCACTTGAGAAAGGAAAAACAGGGGCCTCAAAGGATAATTTATCATGAACATCAAGGCAAAGTCTAAGCTACCAAGCAGGGTCCTCATAAGGTGTTCAATGTAGAGAAGAGCAACTTTCCTCACACTGTGTGTGGCTGAACCTAGGAGGCCCAGCTGCCAGAGCAGGGGGACGGTGCCTTGGTGTAGAGAATGAACCCCCAACTGCTTCTCCTCGATTCTGAAACAGCTATTTTCCTTTCTTCATTCTCCCTCTGCCAGAAGTCAGGTGGTCCGTTCTTTGTTTAGTTAACTATGTAGAGATCCTTGAGATCTCTCCCTTCTTTCTCCTTGTCATGTGCTAATGAAGTTGAGCAGAAACCATTAACAAGATGGTTTGTCTTTGTTAAAGTCATTTACATTTTCCTATTGTACCTTAAGACCAAAACTATGTCTTTTCTTTTTGCTGTTTCCCCATTTTGTGTATGCTCTCCCCCTGGACAACCCCGTACAGATACTATAAAATAAAGCTGATTTTGTGCTTTGGGGCCGGCTGTAGTCATCAGCTCAGTCAGTCCTCCCGGTCCCATCCTTTGTTTCCGTGTCTTCTCTTGTGCTGTATTTCCCTCAATCCCCACCAATTCCACTCTGGTTCACTCCCCTTTGCAGTGCTGGTTCGTGACACCTTGGGAACAATGGCTGAGCAAATAAGCATGTGGACAAAAAACAAACAAACAAATACTTTGAAATCTAAGAATGGGCCCATGACCACTGGCGGATCTGGTTCAGCACAAGGGCATCCTGGTAGCAAAGGTCAGTCATTACCACATTGCAGGACCACTTTCAATAGCAACACTTACCAGTGGAAACCACAGAGTGAGTAGAATGTCCTTTTTCCTCCTCTTCTGACTTGTAAAAGAGGACCCTATCTATGCCTTGCACTTTAGAACCCCTTACCATCTTGAAAAATTCAAAGAGGAGCTTATAAAAGATAGCCTCCAGGGGACATTGTAGATTTTTCTGCTTAAGTGAGCATTTCAGAACCAAAAAAGTAATTAGAAAAATCAGAGATGTGACACTACTTTTATCTCCTGCATAAAGGTTATACACAGATTGAAATGAACAGCATAGGCAGCTCTAAGGATAAAGCTATTAAAGGTCCTGAGACAAAGAATCCTGTACTCATTGCTCTTTCTAACTAGTCTAGCCTTATCTTGATTTCTGGCTGATGAAATCGACTAATTCACAACCATTCCTAAATACCATAAAGCAAACTATGAAATCTCACCTGATGTGTAAGAAAGATGAGATACATACATTTATTTTAAACCTCAATATAGGATTAACTAATCTTTTTTTTTCTTTTAACATCTTTTCTTTTTTTTTGGCCCGGGCTGGGTTTGAACCCACCACCTCCGGCATATGGGACCAGCTCCCTACTCCTTGAGCCACAGGCGTCGCCCAGGATTAACTAATCTTTTAATGTAAGCACTTACGCTTTATAACCACTATTAATGGCATAGTCTTCTGCAGTCAATCGAAAGAGATCTTGATAAAAGACATCAATACTTTGCTGAAGAAGAAACTGGACTATAACCTCTGACTGAGAACGTACTGCAACTATGAGGGAACTTCTAAAATAACAAAGAGATAACATCAGTATTATGAACTTTAAAAAATTTATTTAAACAATTAATTTGATATACTTTACCAACATAACATTTTCTGTGTGTGGAATTAACCACGTCCTGTACTAACAACCATAAGCTTCGTGTATACTCAAGTGTTCATCTTTGCAAATTGCTACCACAGCTATAAGGAAGGAGCCCCAGAAGGAGGCCTCCCATCCCACTGGGGTATTACAAAGTACCAGTTGCTAATTTAAAGTTCTTTGATTGGCAAGAAACTATGCTAAGGTCACTTATCTAAAGTACACAAAGATTTAAGTGAGGAATTCTCTGTTTCTTCCCTAATATCATATATGTTGTAAATTCCAAGTCAGCTATAGGTCAGATAAGTAAGCGCTATCCATAGGCTTAAAACAATAATAGCAAAAATAGTAATAACAATAGTCATAGCAGTTTCAGTTAATGATGCTGATGATCATGTGATAAGAAATTAAATGTTACATACATAATCTTACTTACACAAAATGATCCCTAAAGGACCTATTGTTATCCTACTTTTCATGTCAGAACACATACTTGGTGGCAAGGAGTGTTCCCAAGTCACACACCTACCAAGCGGGGAAGCTCTGAATTCAACAGTCTTGCAAGCATCTAATGTTATTCCTTTTTCTCTTTATTACCCATCTGTGGCTTGTCTTAAATAAAGGAAACATTAATCTCATTAAAGCTATCTTTCTTTGCTCTGCCCACACCAAATAAAAATTAAAATATCAAAATACAGTAGAAATGAAACAGGAAAATAACCTGATTAACCCATGGTAACTGGTAATACCAATTAAAAAGTACTCAGAAGTAACCTAATATTAATATTCTTCTTCTTTTTTTTTTAAAGTTTATTTATTTATTTATTTATTTTGGTCGGGGCTGGGTTTGAACCCGCCACCTCTGGCATATGGGACCGGCGCCCTACTCCTTGAGCCACAGGTGCCGCCCAATATTAATATTCTTTAAAGAAAGCAGCTGAAAGCAAAGAGTCATCCAAAAGTCAAAATGATATTCTGCTCCTAGGTGTGTTTGATATATTATTTTAAAAGAAAAACCAGGGTGGGTGCAGTGGCTCATGCCTGTAATTGTAGCATTCTGAGAAGCCGAAGTGGGTAGATCACTTGAGTTTAAAAGTTCGAGACCAGCAGGATCAAGAGAGACCCTGTCTCCAGCAAAAATGGAAAAAGCAGCTCGGTGTGGTAGTGGGTGCCTATAGTCCCAGCTGCTTGAGAGGCTGAGGAAGAGGATCACTTGAGCCCAGGAGTTTGATTTTGCTGTGAGCTATGATGCTATGACACTACCCAGGGCTACAGAGTGAGACTCTGTTTCAAAAAAATAAAAAAAAGAAAAGAAAAACCATAATGTAGGCAGAGGTTAGACAAAACACTATTACAGAATGGTTAAGAAATGCAATATTGAGTCAAAAGTCAACTAAAAGTTTAAGTCCACACATTACAAAACTAACAAAATGAATATGAACCCAACCTTTAGCTAACACAAGGTCCTATGACCAAAAACATCAGATTACAAAAAGTAAACATGGGTCAATGTTATAAGGAAAGATGACTTATACTGCTGTTTGTGACTTTTTCAAATCTATCTGATCATTAGTGTTGATATTTTCATTATATCCCCAATATTATAAGTTAATCTTCTTATTAATGTAATACTTTTTATTTCAATGACTGTTACCACTCTTGAATAACACTCATGTTTAAATCCCCCCCCACCAAAAGGAGAAGGGGGAATATGACAGGCAAGAAGCAGGCTCCTGAGAGCCTCTCCAAGGAAAAGCAGGGAGAAGTGCAGGCAGAAGACACCATTCTGACTCTTTGCTCAGAAACAGAATTGTGAAATCACAGAGAGACAATGTGGGACACCAGAAGCAGCAAAGAAAAAAATCCAAAAAAAGAAACAGGTGACAGGGAGATACAGTTACAAAAGTAAAGATTCTGTGCAGGCATCACTGTGTGATTGGAGCTGCCAGGTGGCCAGTACCATCCCCCAGCCTCCTACTGGACCCAACCTGGATTCTGTCCAGAGCTATCTCACTAGGGCACAGAGAGTAATAGGCAGCAGCTGAGGCCATCCGGTGATATTGGATGCACTACGTCAAGCCTGCAGTGGGATGGGGAGGGATCAAACTGTCTCATGGATCCTCCAAGCCATAGACCGTGACTTAAAATTAAGAGCTTCCCCCACGGAGCTCAAAAGAATCTGGGCATGTGAACTGATGGGGGTGGGGCCTAGTGGGCTACCAATGATCGGAGAGACAAAAAGCCACCTCCAATTCAGTGGGACAGTGCAGATGCCTTCATGACACTGGAGCTACAAGTACCCAGGTCAGCCTCACTTGACATGGCAGCATCCCTAAAATCGTACAGTACATCCCAATATGTGGCCAGCTAAAAGTCTGCCCTCTAGGCCTTAACAGCCACCTCCAAGCTGGTTCCCGGCTCAGTGCTCCAGATCAGAGGCCCACCCACCCATGCACATGGATCTAATTCTGGATTATAGGTTCTGTTTAGTCACTGTGTCTCAGTCCCCTTCACAGCCCAGGCCCCAAGGCTTTCACTGTAGAACTTGTGCCACCCCTAGGTATTCAGCCCTCTCCCCAACACTCCCCCAAACCTGGGACAACACCCCCAAATCTCCAGGGCTGCATCCAGAAATTGTAGTGTGTATCTTCACACACTATTCTGGAATAAAATTATAAATCAATTCTTTTTTTTTTATATATATATATATTTTTTTTTTATAAATCAATTCTAACAGAAACACTCATCCCCACAAAACATCTTGGAAACTGAAACAATATTTGCTGAGTGATCATTAGGTCAAGGAATATATATATAGAAAAATCAGAAGATTCTTTGAACTAAATGGCTATGGGGCCAAAAGCTATCAAAATCTAGGGGATACTGCAAAAGCAGTCTTGTGTAGCCTCAATGTAACTTCAAGTGCCATTGACTTATGTTTGAAGAAGCTTTCTAAGAGTCCATATGAAGGGATTTTTCTTTAAGACCCTCAGAACTGATTAGCAAGCTAGTCTTATGGGGAGGCAGACTCTGCGGGCAGAGTCTGGCTGTCTGTGGAATGTCCTGGAAGGGACCTTAGAAGTGGAAAACAAGATAAGTTAATGTACATCTCAGTTACATGTTGCACCTGCTTTCTCAAACAGCTGAATAAGTTTTTGTGGTTGCTCTGTATGGTTTCTTTGTACTCTTATAATATAAACCATTGACTGCCAATTAGTTTTATTATTAGAATGTGTACGTGCAGAACTTAGTGTTTTTAAGAGTATATAAGCCTGCAAGAAATAAAGTTAGGGGCTGTCTGCCTGGGCAAGTGGCAGTCTCCCCTCTTACAGACATTTAGGGGCTGTCTGCCTGGGCAAGCGGCAGTCTCCCCTCTTACAGACATTTCAGTGCAGACTTTTCCTCTGCGGCACTGATTCGTGCAACCGTCTTGAGAGGGAAACTCATTGACTTAAACACCCACATCCAAAGATCAGAAAGATAATAAATTAAAACATCTATTAGAACATCTCAAGGAACGTGAAAATTAAGATGAAACCAATCCCAAACACAGCAGAAGAAATAACCCAGATCAGACCAGAACTAAATGAAAATAAGAACAAAGGAACCATTATACAGTTGGTGCAATGAACCAAAAAGTTGGTTCTTTATCTGACAAGGTTTTGGTCAGATTAATCAGGCACAAAAAAGTAAGGTGTCTAATAATCTCAATCAAAAATGAAAAAGATGAAAAACAACAGATTTTTACAAAAATACAAAACATCATCATTGAGTAAAACATCTCTATGCCTATAAATTTGAAAATGTGAAGAAAATGGACAAATTCTTAGAATCACACTACTTTCTTAGACTTAACCAGAAAGAAACACAACTTCTCAGCTGACCAATATCAAGCAATGAAATTGAAGCAACAAAAAATATTCCAACAAAAAAAGTCCCAGACCATAGGGTTTCATATCAGAATTCTACCAAATCTTCAAGGAAGAACTAGTACCTATAATGCAGAAATTATTCCAACATTGAGAAGAAAGGAATCCCCCTCAACTCATTGTATGAACAAAGGCTAACACCTGGTACCAAAGCTAGAAAAAGACATAACAAAAATAGAAAATTATACACTATCTCTAATGAATATAGAGGCCAAAGTTCTCAATAAAATTTTATTTATTTATTTATTTTTGAGACAGAGTCTCACTTTGTCATCCTATGTAGAGTGCTGTGGTGTCATAGCTCATAGAAACCTCAAAGTCTTGGGCTCAAGCAATCCTCTTGCTTCAGCCTCCCAAGTAGCTGTAGTAGGAACTATAGGTATCTGCCATGATGTTCAGCTATTTTTTGAGATGGGGTGTCCCTCTTGCTCAGGCTAGTCTCAAATGCCTGAGCTCAAGCAATTCACCCACCTCAGCCTCCCGGAGTGCTGGGATTACAGGCATCAGCCACTGCACATGGCCCTCTCAACAAAATTTTAGCAAACAGAATTCATCTGCAGATCAAAACAAACAAATAAAAATCATCACAACTCAGTAGGCCTCATCCTAGGGATGCAAGGTTGGTTCAAATATGCAAATATATAAATGATTTTACCACATGGAAGTAAAAACAAAGACCCTATGATCATTGCAATAAATGTAGAAAAGATATCTGGCAAAGTTCAACACCCTTTAAAAATAAGAACATTAAGAAAATTGGCATAGATGGGACATTACTCAAAATAGTAGTCTGTCTATGACAATATCACTGCTAACATCATATTAAATGGAAAACAAAATGGAAGCATTCCTGCTTAGAACTGGAACCAGACATGGATACCCACTATTGCCACTACTATTCAACATAGTGCTGAAAGTCCTGGCCAGACCAATCAGACAGAAGATCAAGGGTATCCAAATGGAAAAGAAAAAGAAGTCAAACTATTGCTCTTTGCTGATGAAATGATCTTATACCTAGAACCTCCCAAAGACTCAACCAAGAGACTTCTGGAATTAATAAATAAATACAGCACTATCTCAGGTAAAAAAATCAATGTACACAAAACGGTTGTTTCATATATGCCAACGAGAGTGAACCATTGAATCAAATCAAAGACACAATAGTATCAAATAAAATGAAATACTTTAGAATATATTTTTTTAAAAAGGTGAAGTTTCTCTATAGGGATAACTATGAAACACCGAGAAAAGAAATCACAGAGGATTTATTTACTTATTTATTTTGAGACAGAGCCTCAAGTTGTCACCCTCAGTAGAGTGCCATGGCATCACAGCTCACAGCAACCTCAAACTCCTGGGCTCAAGTGATTCTCCTGCCTCTGCCTCCCAAGTAGCTGGGACTACAGGCACCCGCCACAATGCCCAGCTATTTTTTTGTTGCAGTCATCATTGTTGTTTGGTGGGCCGGGCTGGATTTGAACCCGCCAGCTCAGGTGTATGTGGCTGGCACCTTAGCCACTTGAGCCACAGGCACCAAGCCATCACAGAGGATTTAAAGAGATAGAAAAGCACTTTATGTTCGTGGATTGGCAGAATCAACATTGTTAAAATGTCTATACTACCCAAAGTGATTTATGGACTCAATGCAATTCCCATTAAAAATACCAATGCCATATTTTGAAGTACTAAAATAATAGTTCTACACTTCATATGGAAGTCAGAAAATATATGAATAGCCAATGCAATCTTATGTAATAAGAACAAATATGGATGCATCACTTTATCAGAACTCAGGCAATATTACAAGGCTATAATAATCAAAACATCATAGTATTATCATAAGAATATAAAGATATAGACCTATGGATCAGAACAAAGGATCCAGCTGTGAAACCATCCTTATCTTTCCACCTGATCTTTGAACAGCAAACAAAAGTATACACTGGGGAAAAGAATCTCTATTCAATACATGGTACTGGGAGAAGTGTATAGACACATGTAAGAGATGGAAACAGGACCCACACCTCTCACCTTCCTCAAAAATTAGCTCTGATAAAACTAAAAAAGCTTCTGCACAGCCAAGAACACAGTAAGTAAAGCAAGCAAACAGCTCTCAGAATGGGAGGAGATATTTGCAGGTTATGTCTCCAACAAAGGTTTAATAACCAAAATCCATAGAAAACTAAAAAGTATTAGCAAGAAAAGAACAAGTGATCCCATCAGGGTGGACAAGGGACTTGAAGAGAAACTTCTCTGAAGAAGACAAGTGCAAGGCCTACAGACAGATGAAAAATTGCTCATCATCCTTAATCATCAGAGAAATGCAAATCAAGACCACTTTGAGATATCATCTAAGCCCAATAAGATTAGCCCACATCACAAAATCACCAAACCAGAGATGTTGGCATGGATGTGGAGAAAAGGAAACACTTCTGCACTGCTGGTAGGAATGCAAACTAATACGTTCCTTTTGGAAAAATGTTGGGAGATCACTTAGGGATCTAAAAAATAGACCTGCCATTCGACCCTTCAATTCCTCTTCTAGGTATATATCTAGAAGACAAAAAATAACTTTATTTATTTTTATTTTTTTTTATTAAATCATAGCTATGTACATTGATATATTCATGGGGCATCATTCACTAGCTTCACAGACCGTTTACCAAGTTTCACATATACCCTTGTAAGATTCACTGCTGGTGTAATCCCACCAATCCCCTAAAAAATAACTTTATAACAAAGATATTTGCACCAGAATGTTTATTGCAGCCCAATTTATAATTGCTAAGTCATGGAAGAAACCCTAGTGCCCAACAACCCATGAATGGATTAATAAATTGTGGTATATGTACACCATGGACTATTATGCAGCCTTAAGAAAGATGGAGATTTGGAGGGTGGAGGCAAGATGGCTGATTGAAGCCAGCTTTCCACAGAGGCTCCCATCCAGAAGGAGAGTTTAAGGACAGAAGTTTAGCAAGTAAGCTGATGGTTTGGAGCTGAGCCAAGAGAGAAGTTGAAGAATGCACATCAACTCTGCTGAGGTGAGCTGCAACCCCAAGGAAACAAACAAACAATAGGTACAAAATCTATCACCAAGCAGATGGGGGTCCCCTCCCCCATAAAAGTGGCTCACAGTATACTTTCTACAAACAAGTGAGCAGAGTTCTGATATCCTCCTATTTTATCCCATGGGAGAGACCCTCTAAAAACCAGAACTCCTACCCCAGAGAGGACCCACTAACACTAGTGGCACTCTCCCACCAGGCATAAAATTGTATAAATTCTCTACCTGCAGTTCTGAACTCCCAGCATTCCCCTCCACTCTCACCACCCTCAAGGTCTGGAAGTCTGTCCCCCATGGAGTCCAGATTCTGGGGCATTTTCTCAAGAGGTGTGGACAAGACATGGGCTTTTGCAGGTCTGTGCTGATTCCGTGACATGGGGGTAAATTGAGGACTAGGCACTGAGAGGGAGAGTGACAAGTGGTGCCCTGTGGCACAGAGCAGCAGTGGCAGCTGCAGGAACAATACCCCTGGGGACATTTTGGAGAGACACTCCCTGCCTTTCTTGGTAACCAGTGGCAGCCACTGGTAGAACAGATCTAAGATGGAAACACAGGCCCCATAAGTAAAGGGTATGCCTGTGGAGGTACCTGCCCAGGTTGGGCATGGCATGGATGGAGACTAGAATATGCATGTGCAGAGATGGCATACTCCCAGGGTGGAGCTGAGTCAGAAGTGCTGCTTTAGTGACCCTAAAAAGCACCCAGCCCTCAGGGGAATATAGCTGAGACAAAAGCAGGTGCGGCAACTTCACAAGTCCAGGGAGAGGCAAGAATTGAGAGCTGAGTGTGAGCTCTAATCACACCTGCCCCAACACAGAGTGCAGCCAACACAGAGATGCCAGCTCCGTGAGAATTGGCACAATGGCACCAGCACAGGATGGGGCTGAGCCACAGTTTCTGTGAACTCAAACAGAGCCTGGCCCACAGGGGAATGTAGCTGGGACAGAATTGCTAATTCTGGCAGAATATAAGTGGCAGCAACATCAATCTGGGGTGAGGCTGGAACTGAGTGAACTACCCCAGCTTCCATTAAGCACCCAAGGTTGTCAGGTTTCAGCTCCCCCTGCTGGCTGGTGGTAGAGTGTGGTGGTCTGGCTGAGGAGACATAGATTTCCCTGTGACTCAGGCAGGCACAAACCCCTCAAGCATCTGCTCATTGGGGGGAACTGGGTTACAGCCATGAGGGGTTACCAGTGACCGGGTGTGACAGAGATGTAAGGTGGGAAAGGAGGCATCAACCTTCCTGGACTAATTCATTTGCTGGGTGGGTCTTTCTGACTCCATGGAACACTGGAGTGAGTCATACTCAAGTTGCCAGCGGATTCCTGCTTTCCAATTGCTGGAGACCTTTTGAACTCTCCCACTTGAGACTGGGTGCTGACTGGGACAATTGATCTGGAATTCTTGACCTCGGCCAATCACCCGAGGACTATCCAAAGTGATACCCTAGGTGTGTGGTTGTGGGAAGGTTTGATTTTCCTTTTCTAATTGCTGCCCATGGGGGCTGGGGGGAATTAATTGCTGGTATTTCTCCACAGCTGAGATTCAACCCAGAGTTACTGATTCACTAGGAGTGGACAGAGACCAGCTGAAACAAGACAGAGCCACTTAGCCCCACCACATCAAGCAGGTCCCCAGTGTCTCAGACCATAGCACTATATGGGTCCTTTAAAAAGCTCTAGGGGAAAAGGTATAGACACCAGTCCTAGCTCTTGGGCAAAAGGGTGGTTAATACCTACTCCAAGAGCACCCAACCCAACTTCACCTTATCTACTCATCTAGCCAATGGTGTAAAATAATCATGGGGCAGAATCAGCGGAAAAACTCCGGCAACATGAATAATCAGAGTAGATCAACTCCCAGAAGGAACAACATGGTGGATACACAGAAGATCCCATTCATAAAAAAATGGCTGAGATGTCAGAAATTGAATTCATAATTTGGATTGCAAATAAGATTAATAGAATGGAGGTAAAGTTGGAATTAGAAATTCAAGGAACAATTCAAAAGTTGTCTCAAGAATTCAATGAATTCAAAGACAAAATCACCAAAGATTTTGACACATTGAGACAAGAATTTGAAGCCCTCAAATATCTGAGAAATACAGTAGAATCCCTCAGTAATAGAATGGAGCAGGCAGAAGAAAGGATTTCTGACACTGAAGACAAAGCTTTTGAAGGTTCCCAAATGCTCAAAGAGGAAGAGATGTGGAGAGCAAAAACAGATCATTCTCTCAGAGAGCTCTGGGATAATTCGAAGAAAACTGATATTTGCCTTAGAGGAATTTCTGAAGGAGACAAGGTGGCTTGGAAAGGCTCAGATGCTCTACTCCATGGAATAATCAAAGAGAACTTTCCAGAAAAACCAAGAGAATCTGAAATTCAGATAGCAGACAGTTTCAGAACCCCAGCATGACTCAATCTGAGTAAGACATCTTCTAGACACATTATAATTAACTTCGCTAAAGTTAATATGAAGGAGAAAATTCTGCAAGCAGCCAGATGTAAGAAAACCATAACCTACAAAGGGAAGAATATTAGAATGACTACAGATCTCTCTGCTGAAAACTTTCAAGCTAGAAGAGGGTGGTCATCAACCTTTAATCTCCTAAAACAAAATAATTTTCAACCCAGGATTCTGTATCCAGCTAAACGGAGTTTCATTTATGATGGAGAAATTAAATACTTTAATGACATACACATGGTGAAGAAATTTGCCATAACTAAACCTGCTCTTCAGGATATTCTCAGACCTATCCCCCATAATGAACAGTGCAATCCTTTACCACCAAAGGAAACTCCCTCAGAAATTTTTGATCAAATTTCAACTTCCACAGTGGTGAAAAGATTAAAAATATCCACTGGACTTTTGTAAAACTCAATACACAAAATTCTACCAGGCTTATCAATATTTTCAATTAATGTGAATGGTTTAAATTGTCCTCTAAAGAGGCAGAGGTTAGCTGACTGGATACAAAAACTCAGGCCAGATGTCTGCTGTTTACAAGAATTTCATCTTACCTTAAATGATAAATATAGACTCAGGGTAAAGGAATGGTCATCTATATTTCAGGCAAATGGAAATCAGAAAAAGCAGGTGTTGCAATTTTATTCACAGGTACAATAAACTTTAAACCAACACAAGTAAGGAAAGATACCCATATTTGTTAAGGGTAACACTCAACATTTATGCACCCAACCAGAATGTGCCTCAATTTATAAGAGAGACTCTAGCAGACACGAGCAACTTGATTTCCTCCAGCACCATTATAGTTGGAGATTTTAACACTTCTCTGGCAGTGTTAAATAGATCCTCCAATAAGAAACTGAGCAGAGAAATTTTAGATTTAAACTTAACAATTCAACAATCGGATTTAACAGACATCAATAGAACATTTCATCTTAACAAAATTGAATACACATTCTTCTCATAAGCCCATGGAACATCCTCCAAAATTGATCACATCTTAGGTCACAAGCCTAACCTCAGCAAATTTAAAAGAATAGAAACTATTCCTTGCATCTTCTCAGATCATCATGGAATAAAAGTTGAACTCAGTAACAACAGGAATCTGCATACTCATACAAAAACATGGAAATTAAATAACCTTATGCTGAACAATAGCTGGGTCATAGACAAGATTAAGAAGAAAATTACCAAATTTTTGGAAAAAAATGATAATGAAGACACGAATTACCAGAACGTCTGGGATACCACAAAGACAATCCTATGAGGAAATTTTATAGCACTGCAAGCCTTCCTCAAGAGAATGGAAAGAGAGGAAGTTAACAACTTAATGGGACATCTCAAGCAACTGGAAAAGGAAGAACATTCCAACCCCAAACCCAGTAGAAGAAAAGAGATAATCAAAATTAGAGCAGAATTAAATGAAATTTAAAACAAAAGAATCATACAACAAATCAATGAATCAAAAAGTTTGTTTTTTGAAGATGTCAAAAAAAATAGTTAAATGTTTGGCTAGCCTAACCAGAAAAAGAAAATTAAAATCTCTAATTTCATGGATCAGAAATGGCAAAGATGAAATAACAACAGACTCCTCAGGAATTCAAAAAATCCTTAATGAATATTACAAAAAACTCTATTCTTAGAAATATGGCAATTTGAAGGAAATAGACCAATACTTGGAAGCATGCCATCTTTCTAGACTTATCCAGAAAGAAGTGGAAATGTTGAACAGGCCTATATCAAGTTCTGAAATAGCACCAACCATACAAAATCTCCCTAAAAACAAAAGCCTGGGACCAGTTGGACTCACATCAGAATTCTACCAAAACTTTAAAGAGGTACTAGGACCTATATTACTCAACCTTTTCCAAAATACAGAAAAAGTAGGAATACTACCCAACACATTCTATTCTAAGCAAACATCACCTTGATCCCCAAACCAGGAAAAGACCCAACAAGAAAAGAACATTATAGACCAATATCACTAATGAATATTGATGCAAAAATATTCAACAAGATCATAGCAAACAGAATCCAGCAACACATGAAATAAATTATACACCATGACTAAGTGGGTTTTATCCCAGGATCTCAAGGCTGGTTCAATATACATAAATCTATAAATATAATTCATTACGTAAACAAAATAAAAAACAAAGACCATATGATTCTCTCAATTGATGCAGAAAAAGCTTTTGATAATATCCAGCATCCTTTCATGATCAGAACACTTAAGAAAATTGGCATAGAAGGAACATTTCCTATTTTTTTTTTTTTTTTATAGAGACAGAGTTTCACTTTATTGCCCTTGGTAGAGTGCCATGGCATCACGCAGCTCACGCAACATCCAACTCCTGGGCTTAGGCGATTCTACTGCCTCAGCCTCCTGAGTAGCTGGGACTACAGGGGCCTGCCACAACGCCCGGCTATTTTTTTGTTGTTGTTGCAGTTTGGCCGGGGCTGGGTTTGAACCCACCACCCTTGGCATATGGGGCCGGCGCCCTACTCACTAAGCCACAGGCGCCGCCCAGAAGGAACATTTCTTAAACTGATAGAGGCCATGTACAGCAAATCCACAGCCAAAATCATATTGAATGGCGTTAAATTGAACTCATCCACTCAGATCAGGAACCAGGCAAGGTTCCCCATTGTCTCCACTGCTTTTCAACTTTGTAATGGAAGTCTTAGCCATTGCAATTGGGGAAGAAAAGGTGATCAAGGGTATCCATATAGGGACAGAAGAGATCAAACTTTCACTCTTTGCAGATGATATGTTTGTGTATCTGCAAACACCAGGGACTCTACTACAAAACTCTTAGAAGTGATCAAGGAATACAACAGCATCTCAGGTTATAAAATCAACAGTCATAATTCTGTAGTCTTTATATATACCAACAACAGTCAAGCTGAAAAAACAGCTTTTACAGTAGTGCCAAAGAAGATGAAATATTTTGGAGTTTACCTAACAAAGGACATAGATCTTTTATAGATCTTCTTTTATAGATCTCTATAAAGAGAACTATAAAACTCTAAGAAAAGAAATAGCTGAAGATGTTAACAATTGGAAAAACATACCAAGCTCATGGCAGGGAAGAATCAACATTGTTAAAATGTCCATATTACCAAAGCAATATACAGTTTTAATGCAAACCCTATTAAAGCTCCACTGTCATACTTTAAAGATCTCAAGAAAAGAAAAATACTTCATTTTATATGGAAGTAAAAAACCTCGAATAGACAAGACATTACTCAGAAATAAAAACAAAGCAGGAGGAGTCATGCTACCAGACCTGACCTCAGATTATACTATAAATCGATAGTGATCAAAACTGCCTGGTACTGGCACAAAAACAGAGAGGTAGATGTGGGGAACAGAATGCAGAACCACAAGATGAACCCAGCTACTTACCGTTATTTGATCTCTGATAAGCCAATTAAAAACATTCAGTGGGGAAAAGAGTCCCTATTTAACAAATGGTGCTGAGTGAACTGGCTGGCAACCTGTAGAAGACTGAAACTGGACCCACACCTTTCACCATTAAGTAAGATAGACTCTCACTGTATTAAAGATGTAATCTTAAAACATGAAACTATAAAAATACTAGAAGTAAGTGCAGGGAAAACACTAGAATAAATCAGCCTGGGTGAATATTTTATGAGGAAGACCCCCTGGGCAATTGAAGCAACACCAAAAATACATTACTGGGATCTGATCAAACTAAAAACTTCTGCACAGCCAAAAACACAGTAAGTAAAGCAAACAGCCAGCTCTCAGAATGGGAGAAGATATTTGCAGGATATGTCTCCAACAAAGGTTTAATAACCAAAATCCATAGAGAACTCAAACGTATTAGCAAGAAAAGAACAAGTGATCCCATCTCAGGGTGGGCAAGGGATTTGAAGAGAAACTTCTCTGTAGAAGACAGACATAAGGCCTACAGACACATGAAAAAATGCTCATCATCTTTAATCATCAGAGAAATGCAAATCAAAACTGCTTTGAGATATCATCTAAGCCCAGTAAGATTAGCCCACATCACAAAATCCCAAGACCAGAGATGTTGGCGTGGATGTGGAGAAAAGGGAACACTTCTGCACTGCTGGTGGGAATGCAAACTATATTCCTTTTGGAAAGATGTTGGGAGATCACTTAGGGATCTAAAAATAGACCTGCTATTCGATCCTACAATTCCTCTATTAGGTATATATCCAGAAGACCAAAAATAACTTTATAACAAAGACCTTTGTACCAGAATGTTTATTGCAGCCCAGTTCATAATTGCTAAGTCATGGAAGAAGGCCAAGTGCCCACTGACACATGAATGGATCAATAAAAATGTGGTATATGTACACTATGGAATATTATGCAGCCTTAAAAAAGATGGAGACTTTACCTCTTTCATGATTACATGGATGGAGCTGGAACATATTCTTCTTAGCAAAGTATCTCAAGAATGGAAGAAAAAGTATCCAATGTTCTCAGCCCTACTATGAAACCAATTTATATATAGCCAGCTATAATCCAACTATAGCCCAAGAAGAAAGGAAAGAGGAGTGGGAGGGGAGGGGGAAAGGCTAGTGGAGGGAGGGTAATTGGTTGGAACACAACTACAGTGAATTTTACAAGGGTACATGTTAAATTTACTAATTGTAGAGTATAAATGTCTTAACGCAATAACTAAGAAAATTCAGTGAAAGCTATATTAACCAGTTTAATGAAAATAATTCCAATGGTATATAAAACAAGCACATTGTACCCCATAATTGCATAAAAAAAAAAAAGGACAGAGTCTTTACCTCTTTTATGTTTACATGGATTGTGCTGGAACATATTCTTAGTAAAGTATCTCAAGAATGGAAGAAAAAGTATCCAATGTACTCAGCTCTACTGTGAAACCAATTTATAAATACCCACACTTCCATATGAAAGCTATAACCCAACTACAGCCCAAGATGAAGGGGGAAGAGGATGGGGAGGGAAGGCTAGGGGGGAGGATGAGTGGAGGGAGGGTAATTGGTGGGACCACACCTATGGTGCATTTTACAAGGGTACACGTTAAATCTACTAAGTGTAGAATATAAATGTCTTAACACAATAACTAAAAAAATGTGGTGAAGACTATGTTAACCAGTTTGATTAAAGTATTTCAAGTCGTATATAAAACCAGCACATTGGAGCGGCGCCTGTGGCTCAAGGAGTAGGGCGCCGGTCCCATATGCCAGAGGTGGCAGGTTCAAACCCAGCCCCAGCCAAAAAAAACACAAAAAGAAAACAAAAAACCCAGCGCATTGTACGCCATAATTACATTAATGTACACAGCTATGATTTAATAAAAAAATTAACTCATGATAGATGAAAGATTTAAATTTTATTTTAGATCCCTAATTAAAAATAATTAACTCACGATAGATAAAATATTTAAACTTAATTTCTAAACTACAAGAAATCTATAAGAAAGTGTTGGAAAAACTCTTATAGATATCAGCCTAGGGAAATAAGACCCCTATGGCAAAAATAAGTAAATGGAACCTGGTCAAGTTTAACAGTTTCTGCACAGCCAAGGACATAATCCACAAAGTAAATGGATAACCCACAGATTTGAAGAAGACATTTGCATACTACACATCTAATAAAGTGCTGATAATGAGAATCTACAAAGAACTCAAGTACATTAACAAGAAAAGATCAAACAATATCAATGAAAGTTGGGAAAGAGATATGAACAAACTTTTCTCATGAAGATAGACTAATGGCTAACAAACACATGAAAAAATGCTGAACATCCCTAATCGTCAGGGAAATGCAAATCAAAATGATATTGAAAATATCAATTAGCCCTTAGGGAGAATGGCTCACATCATAAAATCCCAAAGCAGCAGATGCTGGCATGCATGTGGAGAGAAAGGAATAGTCCTACACTCTTGGTGGGACAGCAGACTAGTCCAACCTCTATGAAAATTACAGATATTACTTAGAAAACCTAAAGTAGACCTGCCATCTGATCTTACAATCCCTCTACTAGGAATTTACCCAAAGGAAAAAAAAAGACATTTTATAACAAAGACACTTTCACTTGAGTCTTGATAGCAGCACAATTCACAATTGCAAAGACATGGAAACAACCCAGTGACCATCAACACATGGATGGATTAATAAAATGTGATATATATTTTATGTGTGTGTACCTAAACATACATATGTACACCATTGGATACTATTCAGCCACAAAAAAGATGGTGGTCGAACATCTTTTGTAACAACATGGATGGAATTGGAGATTATTCTAAGTGAGTATCACAAGAATGGAAAAACAAATACCACATGTACTCAGTACCAAACTGGAACTAGATCAACATCTATGTGCTCATATGAAAGCAAAAATCAACAAACTTAAGTGGGGGGGGAGAAAGAGATGTGTAGATTCCCACCCCGTGGGTACATTGTACCCCAGGGGTACATTGCACATTTTCTGGGTGAAGGGTACACATATAACTTTGACTTAAAATGTATAAAAGCAAAATATGTAACCAAATCGTATGTACCCTTGTTATATTCTGGAATAAAAAAACCTACTGTACCTTTCATATTTATCAACTGCATTTATATCTGCTTTATTCTTTACCAAGAATTCCACCATTTTAAGATTTTTTCCATTTATGGCAAGTAACAGTGGGGTAAGTTGCTTCTGTAAAACAGGAAAAACAATTTATAATTCACAAAATCACATGTTCCTCAACTCAAGTGAAAACCTCACATAAGATTTCATGAACGTACACATGTAATGTAGAAAGTAATAGAAAGCACTTCCTTCCTTCTGTGCTTTCCAGGCACTGCTCCTTCACCTTGAATCACCCCTCCTCTGCCTCACCACATTAACTTTGGCCATCTCTAAAGCTCACTTAACACATTTACCACTTTGAAGACTCTGCTTCTATCATGGAATTTATCATGGTGTAGTATAATTACTTTATTGTCTCCCATTGAAATCAGGAGCTCCTTGGGGGCAAGGGCTGTCTCTCTCTCTTTTTTTGAGACAGAGTCTCTCACTATGTTGCCCTCAGTACAGTGCTGTAGCATCACAGCTCACAACAACCTCAAACTCTTGGGCTTAAGCGATTCCCTTGCCTCAGCCTCCCAAGTAGCTGGGACTACAGGCACCTGCCACAATGCCCAGCTATTTGTTGTTGTTATTGTTGTTGCAATTGTCATTGTTGTTTAGCTGGCCTAGGCAGGGTTCAAACGGGGCAGCCTTGGTGCATGTGGCTGGTGCCATAATGCCATAACCACTGTGCCACCAGCACTGTGCCGGGGGCTGTCTCTTTTATCCCTATATTCTGAAACAGTAAGACACAGTAGTAAATGCTTTAAATATTTTTATTGAATTAATGATCTAAATCATTTTCTCTAGAGTAGTGTTTATAAACTCTATCCCAAGGAATATTTACACCACCGTAAGTTGAAGATTATAAGATGCAGGGTGCATGTGGGAATACTTAAGGGAAGAGTCATATCTTGATGTGCTTGCATTACTAGTAATAATGATTTTATAAGTTTAAAACCAATATTCAGTTATTAGTTGTAAGTAGATTAGGAATTAAGTTAGGAATATGATTACAGAGGATGGACAAAAGGAAAACAGAAAAAGGAGGTAAGTGATTGGAGAGGAACCTTGATTTCAGTACAAAGCACTGTGGAGACCTGACCCTTTAAAATTCTGAAGGCTGGGGTGGCTCTTGTGGCTCAGTGAGTAGGGTGCCAGCCCCATATACTGAGGGCGGCGTGTTCGAACCCGACCCTGCCAAAATGCAACAACAACAACAAAAATAGCTGGGCGTTGTGGTGGGAGCCTGTAGCCCCAGCTACTCTGGACGCTGAGGCAAGAGAATCACCTAAGCCCAAGAGCTGGAGGTTGCTGTGAGCTGTGATGTCACAGTAATCTGCTGCGGGTGACAAAGTGAGACTCTTGTCTCAAAAAAAAAAAAAAAAAAAAAAACAACAACCAAAGATTCTGAAGGCTGTCTTGCTGGAACTTCCCCCTACCCCTACAGCACTGCACTGCAAGCTGCTGCAGAGGTTTTCTGCCAGGACAGAGCTGCTCACTCTGGGAGAGTGATTTTAGGGAGTTGGGAATGTAGGATGTTCAAACTTTGTTGAACACAGCAAGAATTGCTCTGGAGCAGAGACGGATGTGAAATATCTCTTTTTTTCTGTCACCTTGGTTTGGCTAGAGGAGTCTGTCTGTTTGGACGTAAGGATTTGAGGGTATTAAAAAATCACTTTTGTGATTTGCAAACTTGGTCTAATTAGGATATTTCTATGACTTCTGCTCCTGGACTGTTTCACCATCCAAACTCTGTATTAGGATTATAAATACCTTAAAACAATAAAAGTAACAAGTAAATCCATACAATTAACATAGTTCAAGAAATAGTATAGTTAAAGAAATGCAAGTGCAGCAAGAACCATGACGGGATTGTTTGTCTTGCTTTCATGAAATTTATGATTGAAACATCATTATAATTTCAAACACTTGTGTAGGAAGTAAGTACAGAACTAGCCTGGTATTCGGGGTGGCATACTGGAAGCCTCCCGAAAATAGGTATGCGATCTCCCGAATCCCCGCTGCTTTAAAAACTATTTATTTATCTCTTGCTTGTCTATTTCTTCCTATTTTCCAATTTTGCGATGGCCTTCTGCCCCACCAAGCCTTCACTGGAAGGGAACCCATAGCGTGTTGGGGCCGGTACCCGCGAATACCCCATGAGAAAGATTGGATAATCCATGTTTGAGACAGATCACAAAACTATGCAATATATATCCAGCATCAAGAAATCTCTTAAACTTTGCCTGATCCCTGTTTTACAACACCTTTTTATAACAGATGTTAGCATGTGAGGAATTCAAGTTTGAGAAATAAAGTTTTGAGAGCTTTCCAACAAAGGGGGAGCTTTCTTCCTGGTTTCACTAACTTGCTTGGATTTCTTCTGTCAGTGACATCAGGATCCTAGATCCCAAAGTCAGGCACTCCTGCTCCAGACGGATGACTAAGGAAATGGACTCTGAATTAGAAGAGCTGGGCTTGAAACAAACTTTTTATTTTATTTTATTTTATTTTTGGCTTTTTAATTTTATTTCGTTGCTTATTTTTATTTCTTTACTTTTTTTGTTGTTGTTGAGACAGGGTCCCACCCTATGCCCCTGTGCAGGGTGCAGTTGGCATGGTAGCTCACCACAACCTCAGACTCGGGCTGCGGGCACCCGGCTGCCTCAGCCTCCTGAAGCCGCTGGGATTACAGGCGCTCGTTGCGGCACCCCGCTGGGTTTTTCCATTTTTTTTTTCAGGAGTGGGGTCTCACTGTCGCTCAGGCGAGTCTCGAACTCCTGAGCTCAAGCGATTCTCCCTCCTCAGCCTCCCACAGTGCTGGGATTACAGGCGTGAGCCACAGTGCCCAGCTGAAACAAACTTTAATTACCAATTAAAGTAGTGCTTGCATTAAGGATTACTAGCCAATTATTAAATGGTCTATGGGGTTTCTCTTGTTATAAACGATAGTTTATCTTAGCTGTTAGAAAGCCTGGGATGAAATTTTATTTGCAATTGTAATAATAATACTGGGACCCTGATATATATATTTCCTTTTTAAAATTCATTTACAAACTGCTTTTTATTTTAGGTAAAATAAAAATTAGAAATAAAAATAAAATGCCTTATCAACAAAAATTCTAGTACAGATCCATAGGGATTTCTTTTCAGCATAATGAAAGCCACTACATATGACTGGTTTTTCTCTAAGGAGAAAGATCTAGTGTTGTCTACAGTATGCATAACCTATGCAACTATAATCATAAGGGACCTAAAAAGACATTCTAATGTGAAGGTAACTATTTCTGGCATATGTAAAGAAAACGAGGGCAGGTGCAGTGGCTCACACCTGTAATCCCAGCACCCTGGAGGCTGAGAGAAGAGGATTGCTTGAGGTCAGGAGTTTGAGACCAGCCCAAAGAAGAGGCAGATCCCATCTTTACCAAAAATAGAAAAAATTTACCCAGGCTTGGGGGCACATGCCTGTAGTCCCAGTTACTGAGCAAGCTGGGGCAAGAGGATTGCTTGAGCCCAGGAGTTTGAGGTTACAGTGAACTACAATGATGCCACCATGCTCTAGAGCTGGGGTGACAGAGTGACACTTTCTCCCCCCCCCCAATAAAAAAGAAGAAAAAAAGAAAGGAAGGAAGGAAGGGAGGGAGGGAAGGAGAAAAGAAAAAAAGAAAAGAATGGAAAGAAGGGAGGGAGAGGAGAGAAGGGTGGGAAAGGAAGGAAGAAAGAAAGAAAGAAGGGAAGAAAGAAAGGAAGAAAGGAGAGAAAGAAAGAATTGTTAAAAAATCAATTTTAAATTCTACAACTCAACTCTATTAATAAAGGATTTATATAAAATATAGATAATCCATTGTAAAGAAATGTAAACTGTCCTGAAACTTTCAAATCTTTATCAAAATACACCCTAAAGTAGGAGTTGTAAACTAAAATACTTACAGAGACAAAGTAGGTGATCTGGTACGTACCCAGGTACGCACAGCATTAAAGTGGGGAACCTGTGCTTCACATAAAGGGGCAATCTCTGCACAGCACACCCAACAGTATTATGGCTCAGGGATAGCAGGTTTCATTCTGAAGAGAAGCCTGAATTCAAGACTTCTGCATGAGTCTCCTAAGGTCACATGTTGGCTCACTTTATGGACACAGACTAAACCTACCTATGGGCCACACTTAGCCCTTGCGTTTTCCTATTCGCTATGGATGTACCATGATTTCCAATTGGTCACTATGTGTGAAGCAAGTATTTATTTCTATGTAAAATCTTTCCTTTCTTTGGTATCATATGTTTTACTAAAACAAAAAAAATCAAGCCCCAACATGTAATAAATATTGCTATTAAAACTCATAATAAACACTTCAAGAATTATTCCAATATTCATTTATAAGCTATTGGTATTGAATTTTCCCTCATTGTTAACCAAATTGATGGTTAGTTCATTGTACTGCTGGAACTAAGTTGTTCTTGAAATTCCTATCTGTATTCTTACTAAATTCATAGTTTTCAATGCTTAAAATTGCCATCCTGATTGTGCCAAAGCTGTATGAACGTAACATACTAAGTTAGTCCATAATTCAGCTTTGACTAACAAACTTGTTCAATATTTGCTACTTATTCCAGTTGAGGTAACCCTACTTGTAATAAACATTTGTTAACCTAAGTACCTGAATAACAGAGAGAAGACCCTTAAAAATGCAACCTCTACTACTGAAAGACTGAACATAATCTAATTTCAAATCAAGCACTTCATGGTAGTGAATGATTGGTAGTTGGAAGGAACACAGTGTTATCTGTAAACTGACAGACATTATCAATAATATTCCTTTTAGCTTCTCAACCACGGAGGTAGAGAAAGACAGATAAAAGACAGGCTAATGGCTCAGCACCTGTAACTCAGTGGCCACGGTGCCAGCCACATACACTGGAGCTGGCAGGTTTGAATCCAGCCCGGGCCTGCCAAACAACAATGATAAGTACAAAAAAAAAAAAAAAATTAGCTGGGCATTGTGATGGGCACCTGTAGTCCCAGCTTCCTGGGAGGCTGAGGCAAGAGAATCGCCTAAGCCCAGGAGTTGGAGGTTGCTGTGAGCTGTGTGCTGCCACGACACTCTACTAAGGGTGATAAAGTGAGACTCTGTCTCTAACAAAAAAAAAAAAGAAAAAGAAAAGAAAAGGCAGGCTAATGTTATTGGAAAGGAGAGATTTTAAGCAAGTGCCACCTATTAAACTCCAACTCTTCTAGAGTCTTCTTAAGTTTTTGAGATATGGGAATTCATATAGTGCATTTATGTATTTAGTGGTTATTAACCGGGGTGTAGCAGAATCTCAAGGAAGTTTTTTTATTATTGTTGTTAGAGGCAGGTCTTGCTTGTCACTCAGCCCCAGATTGAGTTCAGATTCCTATGCTTAAGCAATCTAGTGGAGCTGACCATCACTTCAGTCTCATCTCTCATCCATATAGACGATTCCCTTTATTATTGGGGAATCTGGCCAGAAAGAATAACAGGTGGAGTAATTTACCGAAAATTACATTGAATTTTCCAGATAGGCAGAGAGCAGTGATTAGCAAACTCAAAATGCAATCTGATTTTCCTTTTTATAAGCTCCTTTTCTCCCATCTTCCTACCCAGACATTTCAGATTTGAAAGCAGTGTCCAGACTTATGTGAGTAGCCGTTTCTGCCGGGATAAGAGAAGTTGTTTAAGTATTTCTTCTTCTCTCTTGCTTCCTAATTGATCACCACTGACTTGCTGCCAATCTAGGTTCATCAGAGTCCTCTTACAACTGATCTCTAGGCAAGTTTAGTGCTCATTAACTCTCTTTCCAAACTAGAGAATGATCATCCCCCAAACTGAAGAGAACCTGGTTTAAACGTATAAGCTGGAAAAACAATAGAAAAAATAATATAGACAATAAATGACATCTTGGTATTTTTCCTCAATTACCTAATTTCCAAATGACTTGCATATTTCTTTTTTCTTTTCTTCTTCTTCTTCTTCTTCTTTTTTTTTTGGTAGAGACAGAGTTTCACTTTATAGCCCTCGGTAGAGTGCCGGGGCGTCACACAGCTCACAGCAACCTCCAACTTCTGGGGTTAGGCGATTCTCTTGCCTCAACCTCCCAAGTAGCTGGGACTATAGGGGCTGGCCACAACCCTAGCTATTTTTTTTGTTGCAGTTTGGCCAGGGCGGGGTTTGAATCCACCACCCTCAGTATATGGGGCCAGCACTTTGCCTGGCTATTTTTTTGTTGCAGTTCGGCCGGGCTGAGTTTGAACATGCCACCCTCAGTATATGGGGTAGGTGCCCTACCCACTGAGCCACAAGCGCCACCCGACCTGCATATTTCTAATCGCTTTCCTTTTTCTTTCCATTTTTCACTCTTAAGCCTTGCCACTGAGATAAGTCTCTTTCTCATGGAGATTTATGTTTTAGGAATTTGTGAACAGTAAGATTTCCAATTATTGTATTGATAGAATAAATTTGTTTCAGAAAAGTTTTATGATAAAGCCTATTTAGAGAGTAAATTTTGCTTTCTTGTGGTGTTTTACACTAATTAAAAAAAAAACACCTTGGGTGAGAAAAATATTTGATAAGGAAAAAGTTTTAAATTTAACAAATTTAGTTTACCATAAATCCTTATAACAAAGGGGTATCCCCTACTGCTTCTTTAAAAGTATCAATAGTTAAAGTTTAATGATAGGTAATTATTTAAAAATGTAGACTGTACCCCAAAATGTATGCACACATTTTAAGAAAGGGAAATACTGGCTCAGTACTTATTGCTCAAGTGGCTAGGTGGCCAGCCACATACAACGGAGCTGGCGGGTTCGAATCCAGCCCAGGTCTGCCAAACAACCATGACAACTACAACCAGAAAATAGCCAGGTATTGTGGTGGGGGCCTGTTGTCCCAGTTACTTGGGAGGATGAAGCAAGAGAATTGCTTAATCCCAAGAGTTGGAGGTTGCTGTGAGCTATGACGCCATGGTACTCTACCCAGGACGACAGCTTGAGACGCTGTCTCCAAAAAAAAAGAAAGAAAGGGAAAAACTGTATTAAAATTGTAATAGTCAATGTACACACATATACTGATAATATTTGTTATCTTATACAGGGTGACCACAAAGTTCATGTGCAATTTACAATAGCTGTACACAAACTTTATGGACACCCTGTATTTTGTATCTTGTGTCTCTTATAATTCCAGAAGTCAAATGTGACTTGAGTATTACACTTTTTTTACCTATGTATATTTTATTTTTTCTCTTAACATTTTTATTTATTTTTATTTTTTTATTGTTAAATCATAGCTGTGTACATTAGTGCAATCGCCTGTACCCATTCTAAGATGCACCATAGATGTGGCCCCACCGATTACCCTCCCTCCACCAAAACCTCCCCCCTCCCTTCCCCTTCCTTGGCACTTTCCCCATAGTCTTGGGCTATAGTTGGGTTATAGTCTTCATGTGGAAGCTGTAATTTAGCTTCATTAGTAGGGCTGAGTACATTGGATACTTTTTCTTCCATTCCAGAGATACTTTGCTAAGAAGAATATGTTCCAGCTCCATCCATGTAAACTTGAGAGAGGTAAAGTCTCCATCTTCCTTTAAGGCTGCATAGTATTCCATGGTATACATGCACCACAATTTACTAGTCCATTCGTGGGTCGATGGCCACTTGGGCTTCTTCCATGACTTAGCAATTATGAATTGGGCTGCAATAAACATTCTGGTACAGATGTCTTTGTTATATTGTGACTTTTGGTCTTCTGGGTATAAACCTAGTAAAGGAATTATAGGATCGAATGACAGGTCCATTTTTAGGTCTCTAAGTATTCTCCAAACATCCTTCCAGAAGGAATGTATTAGTGGGAATTCCCACCAGCAGTGTAGAAGTGTGCACTTTCCTCCACGTCCACGCCAACATTTCTGGTTTTGGGATTTTGTTATGTGGGCTACTCTTACTGGGGTTAGGTGATATCTCAGAGTAGTTTTGATTTGCATTTGTCTGATGATTAAGGATGATGAGCTTTTTTTCATGTGTTTGTAGATCTTGCATCGGTCTTCTTTAGAGAATTTTCTCTTCAAGTCCCTTGCCCACCCTGAGATGGGGTCACATGTTCTCTTCTTCTTAATACATTTGAGTTCTCTGTGGATTCTGGTTATTAGACCTTTATCGGAGGTATAACCTGCAAATATTTTCTCCCATTCTGAGGGCTGTCTGCTTGCTTTACTTACTATGTTCTTGGCTGTGCAGAAGCTTTTTAGTTTGATCAGGTCCCAGGAGTGTATTTTTGATACTACTTCAATTGCCTGGGGAGTCCTCCTCATAAAATATTCACCCAGGCCGATTCCTTCAAGAGTTTTCCCTGCACTTTCTTCAAGTATTTTTATAGTTTCTTGTCATAAATTTAAATCTTTTATCCAGTGAGAGTCTATCTTAGTTAATGGTGAAAAGTGTGGGTCCAGTTTCAATGTTCTACAGGTTGCAAGCCAGTTTACCCAGCACCATTTGTTAAATAGGGAATCTTTTCCCCACTGAATGTTTTCACTTGGCTTGTCAAAGATCAAATAATGGTAAGTATCTGGATCCATATCGTGGTTCTTTATTCTGTTCCAGACATCTACTTCTCTGCTTTTGTGCCAGTACTATGCTGTTTTGATCACTATTGATTTATAGTACAGTCTCAGGTCTAGTAGCGTGATTCCTCCTGCTGTGTTTTTATTGCTCAGTAATGTTTTGGCTATTCGAGGCTTTTTCTGATTCCATATAAAACGAAGTATTATTTTTTCAAGATCTTTAAAGTATGACAATGGAGCTTTAATAGGAATTGCATTAAAGTTATATATTGCTTTGGGCAGTATGGACATTTTAACAATGTTGATTCTTCCCAGCCATGAGCATGGTATGTTTTTCCATCTGTTAACATCTTTGGCTATTTCTTTTCTTAGAGTTTCATACTTCTCTTTGTAGAGATCTTTCACATCCTTTGTTAGGTATACTCCCAATTATTTCATCTTCTTTGGCACTACAGTGAAAGGAATAGAGTCCTTGACTGTTTGTTCGGCTTGGCTATTGTTGGTATATATAAAGGCTACAGATTTATGGGTGTTGATTTTGTAGCCTGAGACATTGCTATATTCTTTGATCACTTCTAAAAGTTTTGTAGTAGAATCCCTAGTGTTTTATAGATATACGATCATATCATCTGCGAAGAGTGAAAGTTTGATCTCTTCTGACCCTATGTGGATACCCTTGATCGCCTTTTCTTCCCTAATTGCAAGGGCTAAAACTTCCATTACAATGTTAAAGAGCAATGGAGACAATGGGCAACCTTGCCTGGTTCCTGATCTAAGTGGAAATGATTTCAATTTAACTCCATTCAATACGATATTGGCTGTGGGATTGCTGTAGATGGCCTCTATTAGTTTAAGAAATGTCCCTTCTATACCAATTTTCTTAAGTGCTCTGATCATGAAGGGATGCTAGATATTATCAAAAGCTTTTTCTGCATCAATTGAAACAATCATATGGTCTTTATTTTTAAGTTTGTTTATGTGTTGAATTACATTTATAGATTTACGTATATCGAACCAGCCTTGAGATCTGGGATAAATCCGACTTGGTCATGGTGTACAATTTTTTTGATGTGTTGTTGGATTCTGTTTGTTAGGATCTTATTGAGTATTTTAGCATCTGTATTCATTAGTGATATTGGTCTATAATTTTCTTTTCTTGTTGGGTCTTTCCCTGGTTTGGGGATCAAGGTGATGATTGCTTCATAGAATGTGCTGGGTAATGTTCCTTCTTTTTCTATATTTGGGAAGAGGTTTAGTAGTATAGGAACTAGTTCTTCTTTAAATGTTTGGTAGAATTCTGACGTAAAGCCATGTGGTCCTGGGCTTTTCTTTTTAGGGAGATTTTGTATAGTTGATGCTATTTCAGAACTTGATATAGGCCTGTTCAACATTTCCACTTCGTTCTGGCTAAGTCTTGGTAGGTGCCATGCTTCCAGGTATTGGTTGATTTCTTTCAGATTTTCATATTTGTGAGAGTAGAGTTTCTTGTAGTATTCGTTGAGGATTTTTTGAATTTCTGTGGGGTCTGTTGTTATTTCATCATTACCATTTCATTCTGATTGATGAAATTAGAGATTTTAGTCTTTTTTTCCTGGTTAGGTTGGCCGAAGGTTTGTCTATTTTATTGATCTTTTCAAAAAACCAGCTTTTGGATTTATTGATCTTTTGTATAATTCTTTTGTTTTCAATTTCATTTAATTCTGCTCTGATTTTGGTTATTTCTTTTCTTCTGCTACATTTGGGGTTGAAGTGTCCTTCTTTCTCCAGTTGCTTGAGATGTTCCATTAAGTTATTGACATCCTCTCTTTCCGTTTTCTTGAGGAAGGCTTACAGTGCTATAAATTTCCCTCTTAGGATTGCCTTTGCAGTATCCCAGAGGTTCTGGTAATTCATGTCTTGATTGTTGTTTTGTTCCAGAAATACGGTGATTTCCTTCTTAATCTCATCTATAACCCATGTATCCTTCAGCATAAGGTTGTTTAGCTTCCATGTTTTTGTATGGGTATGCAGGTTCCTGTTGTTATTTAGTTCAACTTTTATTCCATGATGGTCTGAGAAGATGCAAGGAATAATTTCTATTTTTTTAAATTTGCTGAAGTTAGATTTGTGGCCTAGGATGTGGTTGATTTTGGAGTACGTTCTGTGGGCTGATGAGAAGAATGTGTATTCAGTTTCTTTGGGATGAAATGTTCTGTAGATGTCTGTTAAGTCCAGATGTTGAATGGTTGAGTTTAAATCTAAAATTTCTTTGCTTAGCTTCTTTTTGGAGGATCTATCCAGGACTGCTAAAGGGGTGTTAAAATCTCCAACTACTATGGAACTGGAGGAAATTGAGTTGCTCATGTCTGTTAGAGTTTCTCTTATAAATTGCGGTGCAATTCTGGTTGGGTGCATAAATATTAATAATTGAGATCTCATCATATTGAGTATTACCTTTAGCAAATATGAAGTGTCCATCCTTATCCTTCCTTATTTTGGTTGGTTTAAAGCCTATTGCGTCTGTGAACAGCATTGCAATGCCTGCTTTTTTCTGCTTTCCATTTAGCTGGAATATAGATGACCATCCCTTCACCTTGATTCCAAATCTGTCTTTTAATGTAAGATTCGATTCTTGGATGCAGCAGTTATCTGGCTTGAGTTTTTGTATCCAGTCTGCCAACCTATGCCTCTTTAGAGGACAATTTAAACCATTCACATTAATTGAGAGTATTGATAAGCCTTTTGAGAGACCAGTGGACATTTTTAATCCTTTTGCGACTGTGGAAGTTGGAATTCGATCAAAAAATTTTTGGGTGAGTTTACTTTTGTGGTGGAGAATTACGCTGGTCTTTATGGAGGATAGGTCTAAGAATGTCCTGGAGAGCTGGTTTAGTTGTGGCAAATTTCTTCAACATGTGAATGTCGTTGAAGTATTTACTTTCTCCGTCATAAATGAAGCTCAGTTTAGCTGAGTGCAGCGTCCTGGGTTGAAAGTTATTTTGTTTTAGGAGATTAAAAGTCAATGACCATCCTCTTCTAGCTTGAAAGGTTTCAGCAGAGAGATCTGCAGTTATTCTGATATTCTTACCCTTATAGGTAATGGTTTTCTTTCATCTGGCAGCTTTCAGAATTTTCTCCTTCATATTAATTTTAGTGAAATTGATTATGATGTGTCTGGGGGATGTTTTATTTGGGTTGAGTCATGCTGGAGTTCTGAAACTGTCTGCTATCTGAATTTCAGAATCTCTTGGCAGGTCTGGAAAGTTCTCCTTCATAATGTCATGGAGAAGAGACTCTGTCCTTGTGAAGCCACTTTGTCACTTTCAGGGATCCCTGTAATACAAATATTGGTTTTCCTTGAATTATTCCAGAGCTCTCTGAGAGAGTGATCTGTTTTTGCCTTCCATTTCTCTTCCTCTTTGAGAGTTTAGGAGCATTCGAAAGCTTTGTCTTCAATGTCAAAAATCCTTTCTTCTGCTTGCTCCATTCTGTTACTGAGGGATTCTACTGTGTTTCTCAGATCTCTGAGGGCTGCAACTTCTTGTCTCAATGTTTCAAAATCTTTGGTCATTTGTTCTTTGAATTCATTGAATTCTTGAGATACCTTTTGGGTTACTGCTTGGAATTCTAATTTGATCTTATTTGCTATCCAGATTCTGAATTCGATTTCTGACATCTCAGCTATTTGTTTGTGCATGGGATCTTGTGCTGTGTCTGCCCCATTGATCCTTGGGGTAGTTGATCTACTCTGATTATTAATATTGCCAGAGTTTTTCTGTTGATTTCGCCTCATGATTGTTTTTCACTGTTGCCTCTGGCCGTCCTAAGTTGGGGAGGTGTCTCTCCAAGATTAGACCCCTGTGGGATCACTCTATTTTTGCTGGATCTGTGTAGTGAGTGACCCTGTGTAGTTCCTCTGGGGCTGACCCTGCTAGGGAGTTCTGTTTGTGGAAGCACCTCTGGCGAGTGACACACCTGGATTCAGCAACAGAGCGGGAGGTGATGGGCACGGTTCTGGGAGTGCCTGGCACTCAGTGACTTTGGCACAGAGTGCCCAATGCTCCAGCAGTCTCTGGCCAGGAGAAGGGCTCTGCGCAGGGGCAGGGAGGGCTCCAGAAGGTCATGGCTACCAGTATCCCTGGCCAGACAGGCGGGCCAGTGTGGTGGCAGGGAGGATAAAGGAGGGAGGACATGGGGTTGCATGGTCAGCTGTGTGGAAGCCCAGCAGGCACACATCGCAGGTCAGGGGTCGCGGTACAGCTTTTATGGAGGTCCAGGTGGCACCTAGCCCAGGAGTTTGAGGTTGCTATGAGCTGTGACGCCATGGCACTCTACCCAGGGCAGCAGCCCGAGGCTCTAGTGTGCCAAAACCAGTCTCACTCTGCCCCAAGGCTTAAGGCTGTAAGGCAGCTCAGTCAACACAATTATGCTGCTCAGTTACTAGGTTACTACCTTCCGCCTGATCCTTGCTCTGGGACCCCGAGGGCAGAGCTTGCTGGGACAGTTCTCTGAAAATGGCTCCCTGTGGCCCAGCTCATTGGCTCAGTGCGGGGCCCTAGACAATGCCCAAAGTTCTCCACACTCCTGCTCAAGCTCTCCCCAAGGCAGCTCAACTGAGTGCCAAGTCCAAAAACAGCAAAACAGTTCACAGGTAAGGCCTTTCCGGTTTGTAGTCTCAATGCTGCCTGTACTCACGGTTGCTGGCAGGATTAGGTCGATCGAACACACGCAACCACTTGCCAGTTTTCCATTGTTTTTGTCCTCCTCTTGTGATCCAGAAGTCCCTTGGTGACTTCCTATATCCTCAGGGGATTATTATAGGCAGATCCCACCAGCCAGAGATGCCTGGAGTCTTATCTCCCCAGACTCACTGTGCCCAGTTGCAGGGACGATGTTACTCGGCCGCCATCTTGCTCCACCCTCCCCTAATTCCTCTTTAAAGGTTTGGTAGAATTCTGATGTGAAGCCATCTGTCCTGGACTTTTCTTTTGGGGGAGATTTCTTATGTTTGATGCTATTTCAGTACTTTATATAGGTCTCTTCAACACTTCTAATTCTTTGTGGCTGAGTCTAGCAAGGTGGCATGCTTGCAGGTATTGGTCTATTTCCTCCAGATTTTCATATTTCTGAGAATAGAGGTTTTGATAGTGTTCATTAAGGATTTTTTTATTTTCTGACATGTCTGTTGTTGTTTCACCTTTATCATTTTTGATTGATGAATTAGGGATTTTACTTTTCTTTTTCTGGTTAGGTTAGCTAAAGTTTTGTCAATTTTATTAATCTTTTCAAAAAATAAAGTTTTTGATTTTTCAATCTTCTGAATGGTTCGTTTTTAATTTCATTTAATTCTGCTCTAATTTTGGTTATTTCTTTTCTTCTTCTGGGTTTGGGGTTGGAATGTTCTTCTTTTTCCAGTTGCTTGAGATGTCCCATTAAGTTGTTGACTTCTTCTCTTTCCATTCTTTTGAGGAAGGCTTGCAATGCTATAAATTTCCCTCTTAGGACTGCCTTTGCCGTATGCTGCAGGTTTTGATAATTTGTGTCTTCATTATCATTTTTTTCCAGAAATTTGGTAATTTCCTTCTTAATCTCATCTATGACCCAGCTATCATTCAGCATAAGGTTATTAAGTTTCCATGACTTTGTTTGAGTATGAAGATTCCTGTTGTTGTTGAGTTCAACTTTTATTCCATGGTGGTTTGAGAAAATACAAAGAACAATTTCTATTCTTTTAAATTTGGTGAGGTTAGACTTGTAACCTAAGATGTGATCAATTCTGGAGGATGTTCCATGAGCTGATACAAACAATGTGTATTCAGTTTTATTAGGATGAAACATTCTGTTGATATCTGTTAAGTCCATTGTTGTAGGGTCAAGTTTAAGTCCAATATTTTTTTGTTTAGTTTCTTCTTGTAGGATCTATCGAACACTGCCAAAGTGGTGATAAAATCTCCAACTATTACAGTGCAGGAAGATATCAAATTGTTCATGTCTGGGCCAGTGCCTGTGGCTCAGTGGGTAAGGCGCCAGCCCCATATACTGAGGGTAGCAGGTTCAAACTTAGCTCTGGCCAACTGCAAGAACAACAACAACAAAAATAGCCAGACACTGTGGCAAGTGCCTGTAGTCCCAGCTAATTGGGAGGCTGAGGCAAGAGAGTCACCTAGGCTCAGGAATTGGAGGTTGCTGTGAGCTGTGACACCATGGCATCCTACCAAGGGTGATAAAGTGAGACTCTGTCTCTAAAATAAATAAATAAATAAATAAGAATAATATATGTATTAAATATAAAATAAATAACTAAAAAAATAAAAAATAAATTGTTCATGTCTATCACGGAGCCTTCTGGTTGGACACATGTTAATAATTAAAATCTATTCATTTTGAATAGATTGAGGAGCCTTCTGGTTGGACACATGTTAATAATTAAAATCTATTCATTTTGAATGTTTCCCTTGACAGATATGAAGTGACCATCCTTATCGTTTCTTTATTGGTTTAAATCTTTAAACCTTTATTGGTTTAAAGCCTATTATATCTGCTTTTTTCTGATTTCTACTTGCCTGAATTACGGATGTCCATCCCTTCACCCTCAGTCTATTTTTATCCTTTAAGGTAAGATGAGTTTTTTGTATGCAACAATGAGTATCTGGCCTGAGTTTTTGTATCCAGTCAGCCAACCTGTGCCTCTTTAGGGGACAATTTAAGCCATTCACATTAATTGAGAGTATTGATAAGCCTGGTAGTGTTTTGGTTGTCATGTTTTTCAAGTTTCCAGGGGATATTTTTAATCCTTTCACCATTATAGATGTTAGGTTTTGTTCACGGGTTTCTGGGTGAGTTTACTTTGGTGGTAGACCATTAAGCTGGTCATTATGGAGGATGGGTCTGAGAGTATTCTGGAAAGCTGGTTTAGTTATGGCAAATTTCTTCAACATGTGTAATTCATAAAGTATTTGATTTCTTCATCACAAATGAAACTCAGCTTAGCTGGATACAGGATCCTGGGCTGGAAGTTTTTTTGTTATAGGAGCTTGAAGGTTGATGACTATCTTCTTCTGGCTTGAAAAGTTTCAGCTGAGAGATCTGCAATCATTCCAATATTCTTCCTCTTGTAGGTTATGATTTTCTTCTGTCTGGCTGCTTGCAGAATTTTCTCCTTCATATTAACTTTGGCAAAATTAATTACATGTGTCTAGGAAATGTTTTATTTGTATTGAGTCATGCTGTGGTTCTGAAACTGTCCTCTATCTGAATTTCTGTATCTCTTGCCATGCTTGGGAGATTCTCCTCCATTGCATTTTGGAGTAGAGTATCAGTGCCTTTAGGACCATCCTCTTGTCCTTCATGAATTCCCATAAGGTGAATGTTTACTATTTTGGAGTTGCCCCATAACTCTTACAGGGAGTGATCCATTTTTGCTTTCCACTTCTCTGCCTCTTTGAGCATTTGGGAGCATCCAAAACTTTTGTCTTCAGACTGGGCAAGGTGGCTCATGCCTGTAATCCTAGCACTCTGGGAGGCTGAGGCAAGTGGATTTCCTGAAATCACAGGTTCGAGATCAGCCTTAGCCACAGCGAGACCCTGTCTCTAAAAAAATATAGCTGGGTGTTGTGGCAGACGTTTGTAGTCTCTGCTACTTGGGAGGATGAGGCAAGAGAATCGCTTGAGCCCAAGAGTTTGAGGTTGCTGTGAGCTATGATGCCATGGCCCTCTACCAAGTGTGCAAAGTGAGACTCTTGTCTCAAAAAGAAAAAAAAAAGTTTTGTCTTCGACATCAAGAGATCCTCTCTTCTACCTGCTTGATTCTATTACTGAGGGATTCTACTCTATTTCTCAATTCTTTGAGGTCTGCAATTTATTTTTGCATTTGTCTAAATCCTTGGAGATTTATTTTTGCATTTGTCTAAATCCCTCAGAGACTGCTCCTCTGCCCTGGAGGCACTCATCCTCTGGTACCCCTGCAGGGCAAGGTCTGTGAATTCATTGATTTTTTGAGACAACTTTTGAACTACTCCTTGAATTTCTAATTCAAACTTTACTTCCATTGTATTAATCTTATTTGACATCCATATTCTGAACTCTATTTCTGACATTTCAGCCATTTTTTTTAATGAATAGTATCTTCTGTTGTGTCTTCTTTGTCATTCTTTGGGGAGTTGATCTACTCTGATTATTCATGTTGCCATAGTTTTTCTTTGGTTCCACCCCTTGGCTAGAGAAGCTGGTAAGGTAAAATTGTATTGAGGACTCCCAGAGTTGTAGTCAATCAGCACTTTACCAAAGAGCTGAGACTGGTGACTGTGGCTTTTCTCCTACCACTTTACAAAGATACCTTTCAATCCTGCAGCCTGAGACTCTGGCGACCTGTTTGGTGTGATGGGGCTAGGTGGTTCCATCTTGTATTCAGCCAGCCTCTGTCCAATCCTAGTGAATCAGTGGCTTAGGGTGAAATCTCAGCTGGGGAGAGATACAAGCAACTAAAACACCCTGCTTGCCTTTGGCAACAACTGGAAGAGGAGGATCAGTCTCTATCACTACAACACAACCAAGGCTCAACCTTGTAGGGTCCACAGGTGGCCAGCCCAGGTCCAGAGTTCCAAACCCATTGTCCTTGGCAGCAAAATTGCTGTTCAAGTGGAAGAGTACAAAAGGTCTCCAGCAATGAGACAGTAGGGGTCCACTGGCAGCTGAAGTGTGACTTGCTCCAGCAAAAGAGTTAGTCCAGGAGGATTGGCACCTTCTTCCCCACCTTGCACCTCCACCATGCCCAGTCACTGATAACTCCATGGGGCTGTGGCCCAGTTCCCTCCAATGATGAAATGCATCGGGAATTTGTGCCTGCCAGAGTCAAAGGGGAGTCAATTCTTCTTTGGCCAGGCCACTGCACTCTTCCACCAGCAGGCAGGTGGAGCTGAAGCCTGACTCCTTCCACTGCTCTTTGGAAACTGGTGAGTGTGCCACCTGAGTCTGTTCCAAGTTGGGGGTGAATGTTGCTGCTCATGATTCTTTCCCTCAGAGACTGCTCCTCTGCCCTGGAGGCACTCATCCTCTGGTACCCCTGCAGGGCAAGGTCTGGCTCCCTCCAGTGGTCCACAGAATTGGGGAGGTGTCTGTCCCAAATTTGACCCCAGCAGAAGTGCACCACCATGTTGAAGATGCCACCAAAGACTCCATGGATAGGGGTGCCTCCATAGTTGGGGGTTGGAGGTGCTACCTCATGTGTCCCCACTATGCATTTCATAGCTCCAGGCCAGTCCCCCTCCCCTTGTGTCTCTCTGCTTCTACTTGAGTCATAGTTTGAGCACAGCTGTGCTGTGGCCCATACAATGCCCAGCCCTAGCAAGGAACTGCCAGATACTCTGGGCTCTGCAGGGGGTAAGCTTCCAACTGCCAGGAGAGGGGGGGAAGGGTGGAATAGGAGTTCAGAAAGGCAGGGAAAATATTTTTTCAACTATTATGCTGGACAAGAGAATGCCACAGCTCACAACAAGATGTCTCTGGAGAAGGAGTCCTGGCCTTCAGCAGCTGTCTCCCCTGTGATGAAATACGAGGTCTTCTGCTCACTGCTTGCTTGTACAGAGCACACAGCAAGCCACTCTCTTGGGGGCAGAGACAGACTTTTGTCCTCTTTGGGATGGTTTTGTACCTGAAATTTGCTTCCTTGGGGTCGCAACTTGCCTCAGGAGGGATGACATGCACTTAACAATCTTCTCTCTCATGGGTGGTGCCCATACCTCAGTGGGTAGGGCGCCGTCCACATACACTGAGGCTGGCAGGTTCCAGCCCGGCCCAGGGCCTGCTAAACAACAATGACAACTGTATCAAAAAAATAGCTGGGCATTGTGGTGGGCACCTGTAGTCCCAGCTACTAGGGAGGCTGAGGCAGGAGAATCACTTGGGTGCAAGAGTTTGAGGTTGCTGTGAGCTGTGATACCATGACACTCTAACCAGGGCAACAGCTTGAGACTCTGTTTCACAAAAACAAAACAAAACAAGACAAAAATCTCTCTCAGCTCAGTTCCTGACCTTCAGCTTTATTAGGTTTATTTTGGCTGTTATCTCTCCCTCTGGATTGGAGTTTCTGTTGAAAGCTGGCTCCAGTTAGTCATTTTACCTCACCTGAGCATTACAATTTTAATACAGTATTTTCCTTTCTTAAAATACATATCCATTTTTGGGATACCTTCTTTATTTTCATTCAGGGAATGCCTGAACTTCCAATTATGGAAAACTGACCGTTACATATGACAAATTAAAACAAATGCCTTTACATATTAACAGATTTTGAAAATAAAGGCAGTTGAGCTATACCTTGTTTTTGGTTTCGATATTTGCACCACATGAAAGCAGTTTTGTTATTAAAACTATATTCCCACTGTACACAGCATAGTGGAGAGCAGTGTTGCCGTAGTCATCCGTTATATTTGGATCTGCTCCATAGTCTAGCAGATTAAATGCACATTCCGTTTCCTGGTGTTGTATAGCCTGTAAGTATTAGATCAAAAAATAGATGGTAGCTTTTAAGAATTCAAAGTAAGTATTCCACAGGTTTCACCAAGTCATTATATTTACAGGAGATAACTTCAATTTTATTCTATGTATTTTATGCATTTAAGTCAGATCCAGCTCATGCTGAACTAGTTGGCTACTATATACCTTCATCAAAGGTGTCCTGTCTTCATTATCACCCATGTCAACTTCACATTTTCTGCTCAGCAGGAACTTTACCACTTCTATATGGCCATTGGCACAGGCAAAATGCAGAGCAGTCCTGTGGAAGGAAGAGGATTTTTGAGGAAATTGTGGTGCACTATCTCAAAACATACACTTATTTAATTGTACATATTACATAGTAAGTTATTCCTCTGCTTTTGAATGCATATTTCATTTTCTTGTAAAGAAAGTACAGTATTGATTAGCATGTATCACCCCCTTCCATTAATAAAAGAGCAGCCTATTTGAATAGAGTGCGTATGGCCTTGGATTCAGTTCAACTTGGGTTTGGATCCTACTTTAAGCTCTATCCCTTATTAGCTATTGCTTAGACCTCAATTTCCTTATCAATAAAATAGGCATAAAAGTAGTAGCTGTCTCACAGGTCACTACTCTGATGCTCCAATGAGAATCTATGCAAAGTATTCCTAACACAGATAACATATTGATAATATTAGATATCGTAATTATTAGCTACTACTATGTAACAAAGACAACATTTAAATCAAGTAAAATGATACAATTATACCTACCTGTGGTATGTTTGAATAATCAGAGATAGCACTGTATATCAATAATTCTGAGATGCTTATTTTCTCACATTTTAACATGTCTGATAGTGGAATTCCACTTGTAATTCACAAATTATTACAAATATAAGCAGTATTTTAAAAAAATCTCTTATCAATACTTAATATAATGGAGCATCACACAATCCATTGTGCCTTCTGTTCAGTGGAATACAGTATGTAAAATAGGTCTATGGCAGTCTAGCTGTATGATTCACATTTAAACAAACTTTAGTTCTTAACAGTACTATGAGGAAAGAGGGAGGAAGTAATAAAAGGTTTTAAAACAGGGCCACGCCTGTGGCTCAGTGAGTAGGGCGCCGGCCCCATATACTGAGGGTGGCGGGTTCAAACCCAGCCCCTGCCAAACTGCAACAAAAAAATAGCTGGGCGTTGTGGTGGGCGCCTGTAGTCCCAGCTGCTCAGGAGGCTGAGGCAAGAGAATCACATAAGCCCAAGAGCTGGAGGTTGCTGTGAGCCGTGTGATGCCACGGCATTCTACCGAGGGCAGTAAAGTGAGACTCTGTCTCTACAAAAAAAAAAAAAAAAAAAAGTTTTAAAACAAACTAATTCTTACTTTAAGTCAAAAGAAACTCATGATTCAAATGAAGAAGTGTGGCTCATCTATTCAATATATTGATTTATCAAATGTAAACAAATCAAATATTTTGAATGATTAATATTTCTCTGTTACATCTTTCAAAGGGGAGTTCAAGATAATCTTTTACAATTTTCTAGCTTCAGACATATTTTAGTTTGACAAGACGGAGCAAAAGTTTCATTTGAGATTAACCCCTACTATTCCACGTTTTTTTGAGACATTTTCACTATGTTGCCCTCGGTAGAGTGCCATGGCATCACAGCTCACAGCAACCTCAAACTGTTGGGCTTAAGTGATTCTCTTGCCTCAGCCTCCAAGTAGCTGGGACTACAGGCACGTGCCACAATGCCTGGCTATTTTGCCTTGTTGTTGTTGTAGTTTGGCAGGCCTGGGCCGGGTTTGAACCCTCCAGCTCTGGTGTATGTGGCTGGTGCCCTAGCCTCTGAGCTATAGGTGCTGAGCCTAATATTCCACTTTTAAATCTCTGAATTTTCTCTAGCTGGTCAAGGAAACATGAACTTTTTAAGGATGAAAGGATCACTAAAAAAATAAAATATGTCTGCTATATGATAGGTATTCAGGGAAGCTCAATGTATAAACAGATTAAAAGAATGGACAAATATAGTTGGCAAGTTCCATATTCTTAAAACACTCAAAGAAAAGCCTAGTAATGGGATTGCAGAATCAAATGAGAGGTCTAGTTTGAGTTCTTTGAGGGTTCCTTCCAAAAATGTTATACAAGTTTTAGAGAAATGCAAATCAAAACCACTTTGAGATATCATCTAACCCCAGTGAGAACGACCCAGATCACAAAATCTCAAAACTGCAGATGCTGGTGTGGATATGGAGAGAAGGGAACACTTTTACAGTAGGCTTTAATTTTAATTTTGCTAAATAAACCAGGAGAATGCTTGCTTGTGAGGTCATTCTAAGGAAGGTCTTTGTCACCATAAAAATGTATCTGTATAAATAGGCATTTGTGTGTATTTCTAATACGTTTCTCATTTTGTATACTTAAAAATTTTAATCTATATTCAATTAGGACCTTGTTTTGTGACATAAAAATCGAGGTAGTTTTCTACAAAGTATAATAGTTTATCTTTTCCAACTAATACAAAGTGTTGCCATTATTCAAAATTCTTACATATATTTGAATGTCTGGATTTTCTATTCTGTTCCATTCATACATCTTTTTTCAGCTATTAATAAATGATGAATTTGTAAAAATTAATACCACATGTTGATATTTAGAAGGGAAAATCTTTTTTCACTCCATTACAAATATTTTCTTAATTTAATATTATCACAGTAGTAAGAGATAGTATATACAACTTTAAAATTGGAAAATTGTTAATGTTTATTTGGTTTATGTAAAATCAATAAACATAGGAAGACTTCACATTTTGAGAAAAATGGTTATCCCCATTCTGGCTCTGAGGCTTTCATGCCAGAGACAGAGCCTCTGCCCCTCTGGCTCCAGAGCTCCTTCTGGGCACAGGACATCACCACTGAGATTCTAGTACTGCACCTGGGCCCATGACCCACCCATGAGTCTCCACCACTGCTGTTCAGCTGGTGCATCTTTCAAGGTATAGCCCCTCACAGGGAACCCTAGACTTGAGCCACCAATACACCAGGACCCAGTTTGAGCAAATACCCACACTCTGGGAACTCATGACCTCTGCCTAAATATAAATAGCCCTTCCTAGGTGAGACTTCCAACTCTGTGGGGAGAGCCAGGGAGAGCAATCCCCACAGTGCCATCCTACATGGAGAGTATCTCACAAAACTAAGAACCACAGACAAGATGGAATCACAGCCAAACTATACCCAACCTACCAAGAGAAGCTGTCACCCATACTGCAGAAATTATTCCATAACATCAAGAAGGAGGGACTTGTCACTAACTCATTCTATGAAGCCAATATCATCTTGATGTCAAAGCCAGGAAAGAGACACTCTTGGACCTCTGGAAGAGTTGTGCCAGGACCCACAATCAGCACCCTCCCGGACCCCAGTAAGAGCTGTGCCAGCACCCTCCCGGACCCTGGTAAGAGCTGCACAGGGACTTGCTACCCCACCCACCAGGCCTCCCCACGTCCTGACCAGGAAGTCCAGGAGCCGCACAAACCTACATCTTCCCTCTTGTTCCTTCCCTGCCTCCACACCTCCCACTCATCTGGCCAGGGACTCTGGTACCATGTGCCCTCCAGAGCCCTCCCTGCCTCTGCATGGAGCCCTTCTCCTGGCCAGAGACTGCTGGAGCCTTGGGCCCTCTGTGCCAAAGTCACTGGGCGCCAGAAATTCCCAGAAACGTGTGCGTCACCTCCTGCCCTGTTGCTGGATCCGGGGGTGTCACACTCTGGAGCTGTTCCAACAACCAGAACTCCCTGGCTGGGGCAGCCCCAGAAGAGCTACACAGGGTCACTCCCTACAAAGATCCAGCAACAATAGAGTGATCCCCACGTCTAATCTCGGAGAGACACCACCCCAACTCTGAGGACGGCCAGAGGCAACAGTGAAAAACAATCATCAGATGAAATCAAAGGAAAAACTCTGGCAATATGAATAATCAGAGTAGATCAACTCCCCCAAGGATCAATGGGGCAGATACAGCACAAGATCCCACGCACAAACAAATAGCTGAGATGTCAGAAATCTAATTCAGAATCTGGATAGCAAATAAGATCAAATTAGAATTCCAAGCAGTAACCCAAAAGATGTCTCAGGGATTGAACAAATTCAAAGACCAAGTGACCAAAGATTTTGACACATTGAGACAAGAAGTTGCAACCCTCAGGGATCTGAGAAACACAGTAGAATTCCTCAGTAACAGAATGGAGCAAGCAGAAGAAAGGATTCCTGACATTGAAGACAAATCTTTCGAATGCTTCCAAACTCTCAGAGAGTTAGAGAAATGGAGGGCAAAAACAGATCACTCTCTCAGAGAGCTCTGGGATAATTAAAAAAAAACAATATTCGTCTTATAGGGATCCACGAAAGTGATGAAGTGGCTTCACATGACACAGAGTCTCTTCTCCATGAGATTATGAATGAGAACTTTCCAGACATGCCAAGAGATTCTGAAATTCAGATAGCAGACAGTTTCAGAACTCCAGCACAACTCAACCCAAATAAGACGTCTCCCAGACACATCATAATCAATTTCACTAAAGTTAATATGAAGGAGAAAATTTTGAAAGCAGCCAGATGAAAGAAAACCATCACCTACAAGGGGAAGAATGTTAGAATAACTGTAGATCTCTCTGCTGCAACCTTTCAAGCTAGAAAAGGATGGCCATCGACTTTTAATCTTCTAAAACAAAATAACTTTAACCCAGGATCCTGCACCCAGCTAAAATGAGTTTCATTTATGATGGAGAAATTAAATACTTTAATGACATTCACATGTTGAAGAAATTTGCCACAACTAAACAAGCTCTGGATGATATTCTCAGACCTATCCTCCATAAAGAGCAGTGTAATCCTCACAAAAGTAAACCCACCCAGAAAATTTTGATAAAATTCCAACTTCCACAGTTGCAAAAGGATTAAAAATGTCCACTGGACTCTCAGAAGGCTTATCAATATTCTCAAGTAATGTGAATGGTTTAAATTGTCCTCTAAAGAGGCACGGGTTGGCTGACTGGATACAAAAACTCAAGCCAGATATCTGCTGCATGCAACAATCTCATCTTACATTAAAAGACAAATATAGACTCAAGGTGAAGGGGCGGTCATCTATACTCCAGGCAAATGGAAAGCAGAAAAAAGCAGGTGTTGCAATCCTATTTGCAGATGCAATAGGCTTTAAACCAACTAAAATAAGGAAGGATAAGGATGGACACTTCATATTTGTTAAAGGTAATACTCAATATGATGAGATTTCAATTATTAATATTTATGCACCCAACCAGAACGCACCTCAATTTCTAAGAGAAATTCTAACAGACATGAGCAACTTGATTTCCTCCAGTTCCATAGTGGTTGGAGATTTTAACACCCCTTTAGCAGTGCTGGATAGATCCTCCAAAAAGAAGCTAAGCAAAGAAATTTTGGATTTAAACTTAACCATTCAACATCTGGACTTAAAAGACAGCTATAGAACATTTCATCCCAACAAAACTGAATACGCATTCTTCTCATCGGCCCACGGAAAATACTCCAAATTCGACCACATCCTGGGCCACAAGTTTAACCTCAGCAAATTAAAAAAAAAACAGAAATTATCCCTTGCATCTTCTTGGACCACCATGGAATAAAAGTTGAACTCAATAACAACAGGAATCTGCATACCCATACAAGAACATGGAAGCTAAATAATCTTATGCTGAAGCATAGATGTATTATAGACAAGATTAAGAAGGAAATCACGAAATTTTTGGAACAAAGCAGCAATCAAGACACGAATTATCAGAACCCCTTGGATACTGCAAAGGAAGTCCTAAGAGGGAAATTTATAGCACTGCAAGCATTCCTCAAGAAAAGAGAAAGAGAGGAAGTTAATAACTTAATGAGACATCTCAAGGAACTGGAGAAGGAAGAACATTCCAACCCCAAACCCAGCAGAAGAAAAGAAATAACCAAAATCAGAGCACAATTAAATGCAATTGAAAAGAAAAGAATTATACAACAGATCAATAAATCCAAAAGTTGGTTTTTTGAAAAGGTCAATAAAATAGATAAACCTTTGGTCAACCTAAGGTATATAAGAAAAAAAGAGTAAAATCTCTAATTTCATCAATCAGAAATGGTAACGATGAAATAACAACAGACCCTCAGAAATTCAAAAAATCCTTAACGAATATTACAAGAAACTTTACTCTCAGAAATATGAAAATCTGAAAAAAATCGACCAATACTTGGAAGTACCCACCTACCAAGACTTAGCCAGAACGAAGTGGAAATGTTGAACAGGTTCTGAAGTAGCATCAACTACATCAAATGTAGGAAAAGGCTCCTTTAAATGTTGGTCTAGGGAAATAATTTATGACCAACACCCCAAAGACAGTAATGACAACAACAAAAATGAATAAAGAAGACTTCATTAAATTAAAGCTGTTTTTTGTATGGCATGTAAAAACATGCACCCACAAGAATGAATGCCACTCAGCAAGACACTGCCACACATAGACCTGAACACAGCTGGGACACACTGATATACCAAAGTTATGAAATCTTGATGAGTTGTTTGGATGGTGCTGCCAACGTAAGTGCATGGCGGCAAGTTTGTGAACTTAATTGTCAGACTCTTGTATGAGGACATCTCTGATGGTGATTCCAGAAGAAGAGCTCCACAATTCTTTTGAAGTGTGGTGGTGTCACTGCATAGCTTCTCAAGAGTACTTTGAAGGTGAACAGAGTGATATTCAGCAATGAGGTATGTAGCACTTTTTCTAGGGCAAGCCCATGAAATTAGTTGTCAGATCTTATATACAAAGGGTGCCCAAAAATGTTTATGCATTTTAAGAAAGGAAAAAACTATTAAAATTGCAATACCCAATATGTACTGATAACAAAAGATGAATAAAAATCACATTTGAGGCCTTCTTGTAATTGCAGAAGTCTAATGTGACTTGACTATTACAATTTAATACAGATTTTTCCTTTCTTAAAATGTGTACACATTTTTTGCATCCTCTGTATAATGATGGCATCTACTCAGCCTTATATAGAAGGGAAATAATGTCTTTTTCAGCATCTTAAATGGAACTCAAGACTATTATCCTGGGTGAAGTATCTCAGGAAGGGAAAAACAAACACCACCTCATCTTGCAGGAGGGAGTTAAACAGGGGGTACATATGGTCATAAAGTGGTGTAATGGACACTACAATCACAGAATGTGGTGGGGGTGATAGCCAAACCTCTACCTACAGGTACAGTGTACACATTCTGGCCACAGGTACAGTGAAAGTTTTGTCTTCAGCATTATACAATTCATCCACGTACCAGAAAACACTTGTATCCCTAGAGCTATTGAAATTAAAAAAAAAAAGCTGTATATATTCAATTTTGTTACTTAAATCACTTGAAAATTGTCACCAAAGTGCTCTGTAAGAGGAATTGTACATGGATGGAAAGCCAGCTAGAGATGTGCATGGCTGCTCAGAGGTGGCCTGGGGGCTCCTCACCAACGTTTTCACTGCCAGGAGCTGGGGGCCTGTGCAGGGAAGAAAGCCGGGAGCCCTCGGTGACAGGAGGGTTGGGGGTCCCCTGGCCTGCCCAGGCGGTGGCTCCCCTGCCACAGCTCCCAGCCCGCCCCACCTCTGGGCACTGTCCCATCACCTTCTCTTCTTGTCTCTCTCGTTCACGTCGCTTTTCCCGAGGAAGAGGAGCTGCTGGACTTTGCCCACTTGACCCCGGCTGGCAGCTTTGTGGATCTTGCCCAGATCTTGGGCTCGGATGTGGTACCTGGGCTGCGTGAAGGTCTCATCAATGCTGCCAGTGTCACAGGCGACGCTGCCCCTGATCTTCCGCAGGCTGGTGACAAAGCCTGGGGCCGGCTGCCGCTGCTTACTCCAGGGGCTGAAGATCTTCTTCATGGAGGGGGCTATGTGCTCACACACACCTCGACTCCCGCTGGGCTTCACCTCCCCTCCAACCCCCAGAGCCCAGCCAGCTCGCTTTGTCCGCAATCGCAATCGCCAGCATCTACACTCCGCGCCCTCCAAGGTCCCAGACGGTACAGGCCGAGCAAACCCGTTGGGTTCCAGTGCACGCGCCCCAGACAGCGTCTCCGCCTGTGCGCATAATGGCCGCTGCTCTTCCAGCCAGTCCAGGCGCTGCGCTTGCAGGTGGGCGCAGTCGGGCTCTCCCGGGGCCAGCGCTTCTCCCGCCGTCTCCTCTTTGGCTGCTGGCTGCTGGCCGCTGGCAGACAGAGGCCTCACATTTGTCTCCCACGCACCCCTCTCCAGACTGTGTGCACTGACTGGATTTAAACAGGGCCAGGGCTGGGGACCAACCAAGCTTCCCTACCCCGACCTGCCCACTGAGAGTAATGCGCCATCGCCTGCCCCGGGTCTGCACCTTTTCCTGGCTGATGCTGACATGTATTTCACCACCTGCTTCAAAGGCACTGCCATGCCGCCCTCTTCCCTCTTTCAGGGCATTCCTGGAGCTGCCCCACACGCACCCCCGCCACCAATGCACCTGGGCGGCTGTCTTGTTCCCAGGAGCCCAGCTCAGAGGCCGGGTGATCCCTGGACGGCTGGAGCCAGTGCTGGGTACGTCCAGCGCGGGAAGTCTTGGGCACGCAGTGCCATGGGCAGCCCTGCCCCTCAAGCCCCTGACCTGCAGTTCCTGGTCACTTCCACCTGAGACCCAACTACGGCAGGCGCTGGTGAGCTTCTTTTTCTTGCCCTGTGTGGGGAGCGCGACTTCCTATGCTGTGAGCCTCAGGTAGTCCGCCAGCACATGCAGGATACTAGCTGCGACCCCCCTCGCCCCCAACACCTTCTGCGACAGGGGCGTTGGCGCCTGGACCACCTCTCAGTGTATCCTCCGTGCACGGCCTGGGAGGTGAGCACCGTTTTGCCATCTTCTGTCCACCAGGGTCCTGGCCCCGCTGCTTCTGAGCCCTCAGTAGCTCTGAGCCAGGCGCTGGGCATCCCTGGTCTGCTCCCCTGGCAGTCCCTGTGTCCTCTGTGCACCCCGTGGTACCTGCACCGCCCCCAGTACCTTCCCTCTTACACTAGCTCCGACCCCTCAGAACTGGTGGAGGTGCTGCCCCAGCCGCCAGCCCAGACCCTCTGCTCCCCCCAGAGCCGCCTCTGCCGACCTCAGGGTCAGCCGTGGGCTGAGGCGGGGAGAGGGGAGATGATCTCGACTGCAGGAGTCTGCGGGAGGCGGTGTCCTGCCTCAAGGTCAGCCGGCATCAGGGAGCAGTCCTGACTCCGATCCTCTGCACGTGGAGAAGGGTGTGTGTCCTAGGGGCTGGGGGCCCCTAGGGGATGTGGAGACCAGGCGGTTCCTGGACCAGGCCAGGGAGGCCCAGGCAGCTCCCAGCTGCGGAGGACGCCGCCCTACGCTCTGGTCTTCCCACGCTATGGGCCCTGGAGCCTCCCACGGCCTCCGCTGAGGCTGGCGGTGGGCGCATAGGCACTGGGGTAGCCCACTCAGCCCCTGTCCGGAGCCCGAGTGCAGCTACAGTGGGCACGGGGAGGCCTGTGAGGGCCGCTGTCCCCGAGTGCCTGGACACCGCTTCACAACCCCCACAGGCGTGAGCCTGTTTCCGCGGGCTCAGGTTGTTCACTTGCGAAGGCTCACCCCTTCTCTCGCTGCCCAGGGCCGAGAGATGCCCAGTGGATGCAGGTGCCAGCTGGGATTGTACTGACAGCAGTCCTGGGAGGCCAGGAGGTGAGGCAGGCTCTTGGAGCCACACCCCCCAGGGAAGTCCAACGGAAAGACCCAGGAGGCGACTGAGACTGGGAAAGCTGCCCCCAAAGGAGGTGAGAGGAGACCCGGCCTCGCTCCCTGTGAGCCTGGGTCCCTGCGGAGAGGGAGTTAAGGAATGAGCTGGGTCATCAGGTACAAGCCCCATGGTCCTTCTGGGCCCATGGCCCTGTTTGCCTAAGTGGGGTCTGAAACCTCCCTGGGGGGTCCTGTCTCCTGAGATCCTGTTCTGGGTATGTGAACAACTGAATTTTGAAATAGTTTCAAGTGTAGTCTTGTGTTTTGCATGTTTATCAATCTGCAATTAGTTTGATCTTAACTTTTACTTTCCAAGCTAGGTGACTTTTTTCTTTCTTGTTTAATTGTTCTGGTTAGGACTTCCATAACTATCTTGAGTAGAATTTGGAAGCGTGGACTACATCACGGTGCTCCTGATTTTAGATTTAATACTTTCAGTATTTCAAGACTGACTGACATTAGTGCTGGGCTTTTCATTTATGGCCATTGCTGTGTCAAGGTAAATTCCTCCTGTACCTAGTCTGTTGAACATTTTTATCATGAAAAGAATTGCATTTCTTCTGTTGCTTTTCCCACATCTTTTGAGGTGAATCCTCATTTTTTTTCCATCTGTTAATATGTGATATCAAATCTAATGATTTGTATTTTTTGAACCATCTTTGGCTCCTAGGGATGAATGTTGCATAGTTATGGCAACATTTATTGGGTTGCTAACTTTGGTTTATTGATGTTTTGTTAAGATCTCTTTTTTATTTTTTTTAACTTTATTCAAATTAATATGAGGGTACAATATTTAGGTTACATTGTTGTCACTTCCAGGATAAAGTTCCATTTGTAGAAGAGCCCATCACCCAGGTGGTGTGTTATGTACCCTCACAATGTGCACATTCGGTGAGATCCCACCGGATGCCCTCCCTCCTTCCGCCATACATCTTCCCCTCTCCCACTTCCCTCTACCCCTGAACTGGACTATAATAGTGTTTTATTGTTCTTAGGAACATGCGATTGTTTATATATTGATTTCATATTAGTATGGAATACATTGGATATTTATTTTTCTATTCTTGTGATACTGTACTAAGAAGAATGTATTTCAACTCCATCCAGGTAAATGTAAAAGATGTAAAGTCTCCATCTTTTCTCATGGCTCAATAACATTCCATGGTGTACATATACCACAGTTTGTTGATCATTCATGGGTTGATGGGCACTTAGGTTGCTTCCATGACTTGGCAATTATGAATTGAGCTGCAATAAACATGCTAGTGTAAATGTCTTTGTGGTAAAATGATTTTTGTTCTTCTGGGTAGATACCTAGTACTGGGATGGTAGGGTCAAATGGAAGGTCTACTTTTAGATCTTTGAGGATTCTCCATACTTCTCTCCAAAGGGGCTGTATTAGTTTGCAGTCCCATGAGCAGTATTCCCTTCTTTCCACATCTACACCAGCATCTGGTGTTTTGTGACTTTGTGACGTGGGCTAATCTCACTGGGGTTAGGTGATATAATAGAGTGGTTTTGATTAGCATTTCTCTGATGATTAAAGACAATGAGCATTTTTTCATGTGTTTGTTGGTTATTTGTCTGTTATGCTCAGAGAGGTTTCTATTCACATCTCTTGCCTGCTTATAGAGCTGGTTGTTTGCACTATTCTTATTGTTCATTTTGAGTTCTCTGTAGATTCTAGTTATCAGGCCTTAGTCAGATTCGTAGCCTGCAAAAATCTTCTCCCATTCTGAGGGCTATCTGTTTGCTCTGTGGTACTCTTAGCTGTGCAAAAGCTCTTTAGCTTGATCAAGTCCCAGTTATTTATTTTTGGTGTTGCTGCAATTGCAGGGGGTGGGTGGGTGGGTAGGTGGTCTTCTTCATAAAGTTTTTCCCCAGGCCAATATCTTCAAGTGTTTTCCCCACACTCTCTTCTAGAATTTTTATTTGTGTATTAAATTTAAATCTTTTATCCAGTCCCGCTGGGCTGTCCTGGCTCAGGTGCTCTGAAGTAACTGAGGAGGCCGTGTGGTGGGCCTGGGCAGCTGAAGAGGCTGGCAGGTGGTGCCAGTAGTGTGGGGAGACCAGCACCGTGGAGTGGGTGCACCTGGTGAAAGGAGTCCACTCCAAGCGTGTGGGCAGCAGACATGAAGAAAGACCTGCGGATCCTGCTGGTGCCAGAACCTAGAGTTGGGAAGACATCACTGATTATGTCTCTGGTCAGTGAAGAATTCCCAGAAGAGGTTCTTCCTTGAGCTGAAGAAATCACCATTACAGCTGATGTCACCCCTGAGAGAGTTCCAACACATGTTGTAGATTACTCAGAAGCAGAACAAAGTCATGAACAACTTCATCAAGAAATATCACAGGCTAATGTCATTTGCATAGTGTATGCTGTTAACAATAAGCATTCTATTGATAAGGTATCGAGTTGATGAATTCCTCTCATAAATGAGAGAATAGACAAAGATAGCAGCAGGCTGCCTTTAATGTTAGTTGGGAAAAAATCTGATCTGGTGGAATATAGTAGTATGGAGACCATCCTTCCTATTATGATCCAGTATACAGAAATAGAAACCTGTGTGGAGTGTTCAGCAAAAAACCTGAAGAACATATCAGAGCTCTTTTATCATGCACAGAAAGCTGTTCTTCTTCCTACAGGACCCCTGTATTTCCCAGAGGAGAAGGAGATGAAACTAGCTTGTATAAAAGCCCTTATTCGTATATTTAAAATATCTGACCAAGATAATGATGGTACCCTCAATGATGCTGAGCTCAACCTCAACTTCTTTCAGAAAATTTGTTTCAACACTTCATTAGCTCCTCAAGCTTTGGAAGATGTCAAGAATGTAGTAAGGAAGCATATAAGTGATGGTGTGGCTGATAGTGGATTGACACTGAAAGGTTTTCTCTTTTTACACACACTTTTTATCCAGAGAGGGAGACACAGAATTACTTGGACTGTGCTTCGATAATTCGGTTAGGATGATAATCTGAATTTGATGCCTGAATGCTTATTTCCCCTGCTAAAAATACCTCCTGATTGCCCTACTGAATTAAATCATCATGCATATTTGTTTCTCCAGAGCACCTTTGACAAGCATGATTTGGATAGAAACTATGCTTTGTCACCTGATGAGCTTAAAAATTTATTCAAAGTTTTCCCTTATATACCTTGGGGGCCAGATGTGAATAACACAGTTTGTACCAAGAAAGAAGCTGGATAACCTACCAGGGATTCCTTTCCCAGTGGATCCTCACAACCTATTTAGATGTACAGCCATGCCTGTAGTATTTGGGCTACCTAGGCTATTCAATATTGACTGAACAAGAGTCTCAAGCTTTAGGCATTACAGTAACAAGAGATAAAAAGGTCGACCTAAAGAAAAAAACAGACTCAAAGGAGTGTGTTAATCTTTTCCATATTTACACTAGTGAATTTAATTATAATATGCCTGGGGGATGTCTTATTTGGATTGAGTTGTGCTGGCATTCTGAAACTGTCTGCTATCCAAGTTTCAGAATCTCTTGGCATGTCTGGAAAATTCTCTTTCATAATTTCATGGAGAAGGGTCTCTGTGCCTTGCAAGGCCACTTCATCACTTTCAGGGATTCCAATGAGGTGGATATTAGCCTTTTTTGAATTATCCCAAAGCTCTCTGAGGGAATGATCTGTTTTTGCTTTCCATTTCTCTTCCTCTTTACAAGGGTACATGTGAAACTTAGTGAATGCAGAATATGATTGTCTTAACACAATTACAAAGAAAATGCCAGAAATGCTATGTTAACCAGTGTGATGAAAATGTGCCAAACTGTTTATAAAACCAGTGCATGGTGCCCCATGATCACATTAATGTACACAGCTATGATCTAATACTAATAAAAGAAAAAGAAGTGTGTTCAGATGTAACTTAATTGGAATGAAAAACTGTGGGAAAAGTGGAGTTCTTCAGGCTCTTCTTGGAAGAAACTTAATGAGGCAGAAGAAAATTCATGATGATCATAAATCCTACTATGCAATTAACACTGTTTATGTATATGGACAAGAGAAATACTTGTTGTTGCATGATATCTCATAATTGGAATTTCTAACTGAGGCTGAGATCATTTGTGGTGTTGTGTGCCTGGTATATGATGTCAGTAATCCCAAATCCTTTGAATACTGTGCCAGGTTTTTTAAGCAACACTTTATGGACAGCAGAATGCCCTGCTTAATCGTAGCTGCAAAGTCAGACCTACATGAAGTTAAGCAAGAATATAGTATTTCACCTACTGATTTCTGCAGGAAACACAAAATGCCTCCACCACAAGCCTTCACTTGCAATACTGCTGATGCATCCAGTAAGGATATCTTTGTTAAATTGACAACAATGGCCATGTACCCGCACCTGACACAACCTCAAGAGCTCTACATTTTGGCTTTGAGCAAGTTTTGGTGCTACTGTTTTTGCAGTTTGGGGCTTTGCTATGTACAGAGCACTTTTGAAACAATGATAATTAAAACAAAATACCATCGGTACCAAAAAAACCCACTTTTAGGTACATTCTGAATGCTGAGTCTAGAAATATTGAGATATTTATACATGCAGAGTTACATTATTAATATTTGTAATTCATGTGTAAGAGTATTTTAATATTAGATATAACTGCAGTATTGGCTAGCATTTGGAAAGAAGCAGCTAACAGCCAAAATAAATGGCTAAATTTCAGAGGCCAAAAGGGAATATTTTGTAAATAATGAACATATTCAGGCAAGATATGGTCTACTAAACTGAGTACTAAAAAATGACGTTTCTAGGCATTTCTATGTGGCATTGTTAGTGCTCACAGACTCACTCTCCTAGTTTTAAGTCAGCCAAGAGATTGTATTTACTCAAGGATCAGTTATTTCTTTCACATTTATTCAGAATGATCCTTTGGATTCTGTAAGTACATGTGGCACATTTTTTTTCTTTTTTTGTTAATTATTAAATCATAGCTGTGTACATTAATGAGATCATGCGGTACCATACACTGGTTCTATAGACCGTTTGACACATTTTCATCACACTGGTCAACACAGCCCTCCTGGCACCCTCCTAGTTATGTGTTAAGACATCTATACTCCACACTTACGAAGTTTCACATGTACCCTTGTAAGATGCACCACAGGTGTAATCCCACCAATCACTCTCCCTCTGCCCATTCTCCCTCATCCATCCTCACCCTCTCCTCCTTCCCCCTATTCTTAGGTTATATCTGGGTTATAGCTTTCATGTGAAAGCCATAAATTAGTTTCATTGGATACTTTTTCTTCCATTCTTGAGATACTTCACTAAGAAGAATATGTTCTAGCTCCATCCATGTAAATATGAAAGAGGTAAAATCTCCATCTTTTGTTAAGACTGCATAATATTCCATGGTGTACACATACCACAATTTATTAATCCATTGATGGATCGATGGGGACTTGGGCTTTTTCCATGGCTTACCACTTATGAATTGGGCTGCAATAAATATTCTGGTACAAATATCTTTCTTATAATGTGATTTTTGGTCTTCTGGGTATATACCTAGTAGAGGAATTATAGGATTGAATGGCAGGTCTATTTTCAGATCTCTAAGTGTTCTCCAAACATCTTTCCAAAAGGAATGTATTAATTTGCATTCCCACCAGCAGTGTAGAAGTGTTCCCTTTTCTCCACATCCACACCAACATCTCTGGTCTTGGGATTTTGTGATATGGGCTAATCTTACTGGAGTTAGATGATATCTCAAAGTAGTTTTGATTTGCATTTCTCGGATGATTAAAGATGATGAGCATTTTTTCATATGTCTGTAGGCAGTGCGCCTGTCTTCTTCAGAGAAGTTTCTCTTCAAGTCCCTTGCCCAGCCTGTGATGGGATCACTTGTTCTTTTCTTGCTTGTACGTTTGAGTTCTCTGTGGATTCTGGTTATTAAACCTTTGTCAGAGACATAACCTGCAAATATCTTCTCCCATTCTGAGGGCTGTTTGCTTGCTTCACTTACTGTGTTCTTGGATGTGCAGAAGCTTTTTAGTTTGATGTATATTGGAAGCTGCTTCAATTGCCTGGGGGGTCCTCCTCATAAAATACTCGCCCAGACGGATTTCTTCAAGGTTTTTCCCTGCACTCATGAAACTAAAGTTTCATGTCTTAAGTTTAAATCTTTTATCCAGTGAGAGTTTATCTTAGTTAATAGTGAAAGGTGTGGGTCCAGTTTCAGTTCTGCAGGTTGCCAGCCAGTTCACCCAGCACCATTTGTTAAATAGGGAATCTTTTCCACACTGAATGTTTTTACTTGGCTTGTCAAAGATCAAATAAAGGTAAGTAGCTGGATTCATCTCTTGGTTCTCTATTCTGTTCCAGATAAATACTTCTCTGTTTTTGTGCCAGTACCATGCTGTTTTGATCACTATCGATTTATAGTATAGTCTGAGGTCTGGTAGCGTGGTTCCTCCTGCTTTGTTTTTATTTCTGAGTAATGTCTTGGTTATTCGAGGTTTTTTCTGATTCCATATAACGCGAAGTATTATTTTTTCAAGATCTTCAAAGTATGACAGTGGAGCTTTAATAGGGATTGCATTAAAATTGTATATTGCTTTGGGTAGTATGGACATTTTAACAATGTTGATTCTTCCCAGCCACGAGCATGGTATGTTTTTCCATTTGTTAACATTTTCAGCTATTTTTGTCTTATAGTTTCATAGTTCTCTTTATAGAGATCTTTCACGTCCTTTGTTAGATAAACTCCCAAATATTTCATCTTCTTTGGCACTACTGTGAATGGAATAGAGTCCTTAACTGTTTTTCCAGCTTACTATTGTTGATATTTATAAAGGCTACTGATTTATGAATGTTGATTTTGTCACCTGAGGTGCTGCTGCATTCCTTGTTCACTTCTCAGAGTTTTGTAGTAGAATCCCTGGTCTTTTCCAGATATACAATCATATCATCTGCAAAGAGTGAAAGTTTGATCTCTTCTGACCCTATATGGATACCCTTGATCACCTATTCTTCCCTAATTGCAGTGGCTAAAACTTCCATTACAATGTCAAAGAGCAGTGGAGACAATGGGCGGCCTTGTCTGGTTCCTGATCTGAGTGGAAATGATTTCAATTTAACTCTATTCCATATGATATTGGCTGTAGGTTTACTGTAGATGGCCTCTATCAGTTTTAAGAAATGTCCCTTCTATACCAATTTTCTTAAGTGTTCTGATCATGAAGGAATACTGGATATTATCAAAAGCTTTTTCTGCATCAGTTGAGAGAATCATATGGTCTTTGTTTTTAATTTGTTTATGTGCTGAATTATACTTATAGATTTACATATATTGAACCAGCCTTGAGATCCTGGGACAAAACCCACTAGGTCATGATGTATAATTTGTTTGATGCGTTGCTGATTCTGTTTGTTAGGATCTTGTTGAATATTTTTGCATCTATATTCATTAGTGATATTGGTCTATAATTTTCTTTATTTGTTGGGGCTTTTCGTGGTTTGGGATCAGGGTGGTGTTTGCTTCATAGAACGTGTTTGGTAGTCTTCCTTCTTTTTCTACATTTTGGAACAGGTTGAGTAATATAGCTACTAGTTGCTCTTTAAAGGTTTGGTAGAATTCTGATGTGAAGCCATCTGGTCCCGGGATTTTCTTTTTAGGGAGATTTTATATGGTTGATGCTATTTTAGAACTTGATATTGGCCTGATTAAAATTTCCACTTATATTCTGGCTAAGTCTTGGAAGGTTACGTTCCAATTATTGGTAGATTTCCTTCAGATCTTCATATTTCTGAGAACAAAGTTTCTTGTAATATTCATTAAGGATTTTTTGAATTTCTGAGGGGTCTGTTATTTCATCTTTGTCATTTCTGATTGATGAGATTATTTTACTTTTTTTTTTCCTGGTTAGGTTAGCCAAAGTTTTATCTATTTTATTGACCTTTTCAAAAAACCAACTTTTTGATTTATTGATCTGCTGTATAATTCTTTTGTTTTCAATTTCATTTAATTCTGCTCCAATTTTGGTTTTTTTTTTCTTCTACTGGGTTTTGGGTTGGAATGTTTTCCCTTTTCCAGTTGCTTGAGATGTCCCATTAAGTTATTAACTTTGTCTCTTTCTGTTCTCTTGAGGAAGGCTTGTAGTGCTATAAATTTCTCTCTTAGGACTGCTTTTGCGGTATCCCTGAGGTTCTTATAATTTGTGTCTTCATTGTGGTTTTGTTCCAAAAATTTGGCAATTTCCTTCTTAATCTCATCTCTAACCCAGCTATCATTCAGCACAAGGTTATTTAACTTCCATGTTTTTGTATAAATATGCAGATTCCTGTTGTTACTGAGTTCAACTTTTATTCCATGATGGTCCGAGAAGATGCAAGGAATAATTTCTATTCCTTTTAATTTGCTGAGGTTAGACTTGTGACCTAAGATGTGATCAATTTTGGAATATGTTCCATGGGCTTATGAGAAGTATGTGTATTCAGTTTTCTTGGGATGAAATGTTCTGTAGATGTCTGCTAAATCCAAACGTTGGATGGTTAGGTATAAATCTAAAATTTCTTTGCTCAGATTCTTATTGGAGGATCTATCCAACACTGCCAAAGGAGTGTTGAAATCTCCGACTATTATGGAGCTGGAGGAAATCAAGTTGCTCATGTCTGTTAGAATTTCTCTAATAAATTGAGGTGCATTCTGGTTGAGTGCATAAACATTAATAATTGAAATCTCATCATATTGAGTATTACCCTTAACAAATATGAAGTGACCATTCATATCCTTCCTTACTTTTGTTGGTTTAAAGCCTACTGCCTGGAAATAGTTTGCAACACCTGCTTTTTTTCTGATTACCATTTGCCTGAAATATGGATGACCATCCTTTCACCCTGAGTCTATATTATCTTTTAAGGTAAGATGTGACTCTTGTATGCAGCAAATATCTCCTGAGTTTTTGTATCCAGTTACCTAATCTGTGCCTCCTTAGAGGACAGTTTAAGCCGTTCACATTAATGAATAATATTGATAAGTGTGGTAAAATTTTGAGTATTGAGTTTTTCAAAAGTCCAGTGGACATTTTTAATCCTTTTGCCACTGTGGAAGTTGGAATTTGATCAAAAGTTTCTGAGTGAGTTTACTTTTGTGGTAGAGGATTGGGCTGGTCATTGTGGAGGATGTGTCTGAGAATATTCTGAAGAGCTGGTTTGGTTATGGCAAATTTCTTCAACTATGAATGTCATAAAAGTATTTAATTTCTCTATCATAAATGAAACTCAGTTTAGCTGGATACTGGGTCTGGGGTTGAAAGTTATTTTGCTTTAGGAGATTAAACATTGATGACCACCCTCGTCTGGCTTGAAAAGTTTCAGCAGAGAGATCTGCAGTCATTCTAATATTCTTCCCTTTGTAGGTAATGGATTTCTTGTGTCTGGCTGCTTTGAGAATTTTCTCCTTCATATTAACTTTAGTGAAGTTAATTATGATATGCCTGGGGGATGTTTATTTGGATTGAGTCACTCTGGGGTACTGAAACTGTCTGGTATCTGAATTTCAGAATCTCTTGGCACGTCTGGAAAATTCTCTTGCAAGGCCACTTCATCACTTCAGGGATTCCAATGAGGTGGCTATTAGCCTTCTTTGAATTATCCCAGAGCTCTTGGAGAGAATGATCCATTTTTGCTCTCCATTTCTCTTCCTCTTTGAGTGTTTGGGAGCATTCAAAGGCTTTGTCTTCAGTATCAGAAATCCTTTCTTCTCCTTGCTCCACTCTATTACTGAGGGATTCTCCTGTATTTTTCAGATGGTTGAGGGCTGCAACTTCTTGCTTCAGTATGTCAAAATCTTTGGTGGTTTTGTCTTTAAATTCGTTAAATTTTTGAGACAACTTTTGAATTGCTCCTCAAATTTCTAATTCCAAATTTTCCACCATTCTATTAATCTTGTTTTCAATCCAAATTCTGAATTTGATTTCTGATATCTCAGCCAGCTGTTTATGAATGGGATCTTCAGTTACATCTGCCGTATCTGTTCTTGGGGTGGTTGATCTATTCTGGTTATTCTTGCTACCAGAATTTTTCCGCTGATTCCACCCTTTGATTATTTTACACCATTTGATTTTTCCCCTGGAGCTTTGTCGATGACCTGTACAGTGCTATGGCCTGAGAAACTGGGGACCTGTTTGGTGTGGTGGGGCTAAGTGGTTCTGTCTTGTTTTTAGCTGGTCTCTGTTCAACCCTAGTGAAGGAGTTACTCTGGGTTGAAGTCTCAGCTATGGAGAAATACCAGCAATTTAGTCACACCGCTCCCCACAGGCAACAATTGGAAAAGGAAAATCAAACCGTTCTAAAACCGCACACCCAGGGCACCACTTGAATAGTCCTCAGGCGACTGGCTCAGTTCAAAATGTCCAAATCATTTGTCTCAGTCAGTACCTGTCTCAGGTGGGAGAGTTTAAAAGGTCTGTGGCAACTGCATCACAGGGTTCTGGTGACAACTCAGATATGACTTGCTCCAGTGCTCTGTAAATTCATGAGGATCCACCCAGCAAATAGATTAGTCCGGGAAGGTTGATGCCTCCTTCCCCACCTTGCACCTCTGTCACACCCAGTCACTGTAGCTCCAGAGGGCTGTGACCCCGTTGCCTCTAGTGAACAGATACTCCAGGGGTTTGAACCTGCCTGAATCACAAGGAAATCTATATCGGCTCAGCCAGGCCACTGCACTCTGCCTCTGTCCAGCAGGGGGAGGTAAGGCCGACAACCTTGGGCACTTGATGGAGGCTGGGGGATGTTCACTCAGTTCCAGCCCCACCCCTGATTGATATTACTGACAGAACAGAACAACTTTGTGGGAATTTGTTTCTGTCGCTGCTAAATTCCACTGCAGAAGAGAAGGTGTTATGAGTTCCCAGAGCCTGCGCCTAGGGCCCTGTTTTGCTCTTGCAGGTTTGTATTCAGTTAGCTGTCAGTTCTAGCCTCCTGCCTTCCTTTGTCTATAGGCTGACGATCCTTGGAGGGCCGGGTCCATCTTAGGCTCAGTAAAGCAGTCCTCTGAGTCAGCCCTGCCCTGGGAATTTCCTGGCTGTGCACGTCCGTTTTCTAGTCCCCGGGATCCACCCAGGCTGGTCCCACCTCAGGCAAACCCTTTACTCATGGACATGAGTTTCCATCCCAGATCTGTTCCGTGGTGGTTGCCACCTGATAAGATGCCCGGCCTACACTGGTTGCCCAGGGAGACAGGGGGTGTGGCTTCAGAATATCTGGGAGTGAGCCTCGGGGCACTGCAGTTCCAGTGTGATTTCCTCTCAGCCGACTGTCCTCTCCTCACTCCCATGCCACAGAATCAGCACTGACTAGCTGCAGTCTAGGCCCTGTCCACACCCCTCGAGAAATCACCCAAGAAGCTGGACTCCTCGGGGACAGGCCTCCAGACCTCAGGGAGTGCTGGGAGGTCAGAATTGCGGGTAGAGAATATATACAGTTTTATACAGTTTTATGCCTGGCAGAAGAATGCCGTGCCACCCTAGTAGGGGAGGTAGGTCCTGTTTTTAGAGGGTCTATCCCGTGGAGTGTAGTGAGACAACCTTTAAACTCTGCTCATTTGTTTGTGGGGCACTCCCAGCTGTTCTCATGGAGGGGACTCCCATCCACTTGGTGATGGATTTTGTACCTTTCGTTTGTATCCTTGGGGTCGCAGCTCACCTCAGCGGGGTTGAGGTGTGTTCTTCAACCTTCTCTCTTCTTGCAGCTCTAATCCACCAGGTTACTTGCTAAATTTCTGTCCTTTAACTCTCCTTCTGGATGGAAGCCTCTGTGGAAAGCTGGCTTCAGTCAGCCATCTTGTCTCCACCCCCCTCCATGTGGCACAATTTGCCACTTTCTCTCCGTTTTTAAAAATACACAAGCCAGTGTCAGCTTACCAACGTGACTTTCTTTCAGTCACTTATGGTAGGCCAGCCTCAAAGCCATCATGCAGTCTAGAAAATTGAATAGCTAAATATGCAGGTCTTTTAAGGAAGAAGTAAGGTTAAAAGCAATTAGCAGAGGTATTATCTATGTGATTATGTTGCTTCCTTTGTCAGTATGTTGAATTTTATAGCCCTTTCAATCAAATGAGTAAGACAATTTGTATAGTATTGTTTTTAGTTTAAATAGTCACCCTTAAAATATCTTTTATCCAACAAAAATCAATTTTTATCAGTGGTGAGAGGTGTGGGTCCAGTTGCAGTCTTCTGCATGTGGATAACCTGTTGTCCCAGCACCATTTATTAAATAAGGATTCTTTTCCTCATTGCACATTTCTGTTAGGCTTATCAAAGATTAAATGATGATATGTGGCTGGATTCATCTCTAGTTTCTATATTCCATAGACCTGTATCTTTATTTTTGTGCCCGTACTATGCAGTTTTGATCACAATACCTTTGTCATATAGCCTAAAGTCTGGCAACATGATACCTACAGATTCGTTTTTATTTCTAAGAACTGTATTTTCTATTCAGTTTTTTTTTCTAGTTCTGTATAAATAAAAGTACTATTTTTTCAAGATCTTTAAAGTATGACAGTGTTGCTTTGATGGGGATTTTATTAAATTTAGGGTAGTATGGACATTTTAGTGATGTTACTTCTTCCCAGCCATGAGCATGGTATGTTCTTCCATTTGTTGACATTTTCTCCTATTTCCTGTTTCATAGTTTAATAATTCTCTTTATAGAGATCTTTCACGTCTTTTTTTTTTTTTTCTTTTTTTTTTTTGTAGAGACAGGGTCTCACTTTATGGCCCTTGGTAGAGTGCCGTGGCCTCACACAGCTCACAGCAACCTCCAACACCTGGGCTTAAGTGATTCTCTTGCCTCAGCCTCCCAAGTAGCTGGGACTACAGGCGCCCGCCACAACACCCGGCTATTTTTGGTTGCAGTTTGCCCGGGGTTGGGTTTGAACCCGCCACCCTCGGTATATGGGGCCGGTGCCTTACCGACTGAGCCACAGGCGCCGCCCTCTTTCACGTCTTTTTAAAGATATATTCTCAGATATTTCATCTTCTTTGGTGCCATTATAAAGGGAATAGAGTCTTTGATTTAGTTCTTGGCTTGACATTGTTGGCATATATGAAGGCTACTGATTTGTGGGTATTGATTTTGCAACCTGAGATGCTGCTATATTCCTTGATCTGTTGGAAGAATGGGGACTGAAGACCTCATTCTTGGCAAGAGAAAACACCCCCAGAGAAAGGGAAAAATTAAAAAGTAAACTTAGTGAGGGCAGTGCCTTTGGCTCAGTGAGTAGGTTGCTGGCCCCATATACTGAGAGTGAAGGGTTCAAACCCAGCCCTGGCCAAACTGCAACAAAAAAATAGCCAGGTGTTGTGGTGGGTGCCTGTAGTCCCAGCTACTGGGGAGGGTGAGGCAAGGGAATTGCCTAAGCCCAACAGCTGAAGATTGCTGTGAGCTGTGATGCTATGGCACTCTACCAAGGGTGATAAAGTGAGACTCTGTCTCTAAAAAAAAAAAAAAAGTAAGATTAGTGAATCAGAACAAAGAAAAGTCAGTTAATTTGCCTCTAAACCAGGTATTGTTATTTATTTATTTATTTTTTTGGAGACAGAGCCTCAAGCTTTTACCCTGGGTAGCGTGCCGTGGCATCACAGCTCACAGCAACCTCCAACTCCTGAGCTCAAGAAATTCTCCTGCCTCCACTGGCCAAGTAGCTGGGACTACAGGTGCCCACCACAACACTGGGCTATTTTTTGGGTACAGCTGTCAATGTTGTTTGTGCTGAGCAGGCTGGGTTCAAATCTGCCAGCTGAGGTCTATGTGGCTGGTGCCCTAGCCGCTTGAGCCACAGGCACTGAGCCTAAACATTTTATCTGAACTAGTTTCCTACCTTTCCTACAACTTTGGCCTATTAAGGATACAGCTTTCAAACACCCTTGCTGGATCTGTAAACACTGGAGAAAATAATGGCCACAGAAGATGCTGTAGCAAGATACATTAACTAGGCCATTTTCACCCAATAAACAGTCAAAGCAAATACCCATTGTGGAGATTTGTATTAGATTGAGGCAGAGATCAAGATAACATCTCGAGCCCTGAAATATAGGTAGGAGGGCTTATATCCCTTATTGCAGAGGAAGACCCTCTGTGGTGGTGATGAGAGGATAATTCTTCTCTCCTTCTGATTCTTCAGAGGAGATTGACACCAGTGGCATTTTACTCCACAGTGAACTAGTTTTATTAACACCCCCCTAAAATATGCATGTGTGACTTCAGACAAGAGGCTGTTCTCACACAAGACTCAGGTTCCAGATTTCTCAAGACTACTCAAACCCTTAAAGTTAATGATTATTCAAACAATAGGAGCTAATGTGTTCACTCAAAGAAACTGCTGACATCTTTGTTCCCTTCTTCAGCTTACCCTTTAGGCTAATGAGCAAATAGCCTTCAATAAAAGCTGAGTGGAACTGACACTTCGGACCACCATCAGAACCCCACACGAGGGTGGTGGTACCCTCAGTTCCCACCTCTGAAAATTCTATTCTGTGTGTCTTGTTTCTTTCTTTCTCATTTTTTTTTTTTTGGTAACTTTATATTTCTTCAGTCAGTTGCCACCAGATCCACAGGTCTTGACAGACCCTACCCCAGGGGAGCACCCTGGCATTGATCACTTCTAAGAGCTTTGTAATTGAGTTCCTGGGGTTTTCCAGATATAAGATCATGTCATCTGCAAAGAGGGAGAGTTTGACCTCTTCTGCCTCTATTTGGATTCCTTTGATCTCCTTCTCTTGCCTAATTGCAATGGCTAGGACTTCCAACTATGTTAAATAGCAATGGAGACAGTGGGCATCTTTGTCTGGTTCCAGACTTGAGTAGGAATGCATTCAGTTTTACTCCATTCACTATGATACTGGCTGTGTGGGTTTGCTGTAGATATCCTCCATCAGCTTAAGGAATGTTCCTTCTAAGCCTATTTTCTTGAGCATTTTTATCATGAAAAGACGTTGGACATTGTCAAAAGCCTTTTCTGCATTCATTGAAAGGATCATATGGTCTTTGCTTTTGATTCTATTTATGTGCTGTATGATATTATATTTATAGATCTGTGTATGTTGAACAAACCTTGTGTCTCTGGAATAAAACCCAGTTGATCATGGTGTATAACTTTTTTTTTTTTTTTTTGCAGAGACAGAGTCTCACTGTACCACCCTTGGGTAGAGTGCCATGGCGTCACACGGCTCACAGCAACCTCTAACTCTTGGGCTTATGCAATTCTCTTGCTTCAGCCTCCCGAGCAGCTGGGACTACAGGCGCCCGCCACAGCGCCTGGCTACTTTTTTGTTGCAGTTTGGCCGGGGCTGGGTTTGAACCCGCCACCCTCAGCATATGGGGCCGGCGCCCTACTCACTCAGCCACAGGTGCTGCCCAAATAACCTTTTTAATGTATTGTATTCTGTTTGCTAATGTCTTGTTGGATATTTTTGCATTGATATTTATTAATGATATTGGTCTATACCTTTAATTTTTGGGGGGTCCTTTTCTGATTTTGGGATCAGGGTGATATTTGCTTCATAGAATGTGTTGGTTGAGGATTCCTTCTTTCTCTATATTTTGGAAAAGTTTATGCATTATAGGAATTAGTTCCTTTGTGAAGGTTTAATATAATTCTTGTGTGAAACCATCTGGTCTAGGGGTTTTTGTTTTTTGGAAGGCTTTGTACAACTGATGGTATTTCAGTCCTTGATATTGGTCTATTCAAGATTTCTAAATCTTTCTGGCTGAATTTTGGAAGGTATGGTGCGTCCAGATTTGTTCCATCTCCTCCACATTTTCATATTGCTGAAAATAGGGTTTGTTTTTAATAATAATTGTTGAGAATTATTTATATTTCTGTGGCATCTGTTGTTATTTCCCCTTCATCATTTCTGATTGTAGTTATTAAAGATCTTGTTTTTCTATTGCTGGTTAGTCTAGCCAAGGCTTTATCAATTTTATTTATCTTTTCTTTCTTTTTTTTATTTTTTATTTTTTTTAATTTTATGTATCTTTTCAAAGAACCAACTTTTTGTTTCACTGATCTTCTGAATAAGTCTTTTGCTTTCAATTTCATTTAATTCTGCAGAAGTGATTGTGTTGATATGGTAACAGGGTATTTCCTTACAAGTTAATTTCAGATAGGTAAAATGAGGTAATGGTAAAACTAACAGATGATACATTAAGTGTGTACATGACTAGAAAGGTATAAAATCAAAACCCTGAAGAAAGAACTTTGCTACACGCCGTCCCATACTATGCAGTCTTTTTCTTGACTTAATAATTACAGGAGCGAGTTTATACCCATAGCAAAGCTGCTGTTTGTTCACGTCTTCGTCATGCAACATATTGGTGTAGTTGGCAGGATAAGGGGATCGCAAAGGAGCAGAAAGCCTTTCTGGACACTGGGCTGGAGGACAGCCATCTTCACCAGGACACCTCGGAGAGATCTTTGCTGAAGCCTCTTGAGGTAAGCTTGAGAACCCTGTAACTGGGATGGTGCAATTGCCATGCAGAGTATGTGGGACATCTCCAGCATAGCAAGAAACATGGGAAGAAATAATATGAGTCTTCAGCTCTCTTCCTCTTTGGAGGACCAGTATATTGCCATTTTAAAAACTCTGATTTGTACCACTAAAATTCCAGTAAAAACCAGTAATCCGTGGGAACTTTTCCATGTGGTTGTTAAGCATTGCCACTGGTTCATGCCTGACCAGAAACTCCAGGTTAATTTGAAAGTCTGGAATAAAGTGGGTCAGGCTCTGCATTGTACCCACCAAAAAGGCAATTTTATATGCAGAGAAATATGGGCAACATATCAGCTGGTTCATATTGCATTGGAGCCATGTCAAACATGTTCTGAGGAAACCTCTGAGACCAAGGATATTGGTGCTGACTATTGCCACCCCTGCCTCCTTTTCCCGAGCTGGGTCAGTTAGACCAGCCAAAGCAGGCTGCAGAAAGTCCCAGAGAATCAGAGCATGAATATGATATGCCACAGTCCTATTCTGATCCCAAGCCTAATAAGCCTACAAAGAAATATGTGGGTGACTTAATTAGTCTAGAGAGTGATGCAGAGAGCTGTCCAGAATTAGTGGAAATGGCTGATGAATCAGCTCAAGAAGAGTCTGAGTTTGAACATCTTAAAAAGGTTATGGCTGAAAATTTTCAAACAATGAATCAAAGAATTGGCTTCTTAGAAAAGAAGGGAGCTGAGGGTGACGCCTGTGGCTCAAGGAGTAGGGTGCCGGTCCCATATGCTGGAGGTGGTGGGTTCAAACCCAGCCCCGGCCAAAAATCACACAAAAAAAAAAAAGAAAGAAAGAAAAGAAGGGAGCTGAAATACTCTCCTCTAGAGCAACTCTAAAGCAGGTTCTTGTAAAGATGTACTTCCACCTTACAAGCCTTTAACTCCTTCTGCACCAGCAGGTCCTATGGTCTCGAGGGAAGGTCCCTTACATCATAATGCTCCACCAGGAATCTATCCTATGTGGTCTAATCCCCCAGATACTCGCTTCACTGCACGGTATCACTTTCCTTTAGATGTTTCTGAACTGGGTATATCTAATGAGAACTCAGTTCAAATTTCAGAACTGGGTAATAATAAAGAACCTGTTATACAAGCATATTCTGTTTTCTAGGAAATTCAAGAGAATGGTCAATTAGGAGCTGCTCAGCATGCTCCTATAGAAGAAAAAATTTTAAGAACAATGAAAGATGCCATTTATGCTTGTGGACCTACTTTTCCTTTTGTGATTGGCATTTTAAATTCATATTGCACAATTCATATTTTTATTCCGCTGACTGTGAAACTTTAACTCATTCTACCTTGAGCCCTGGTCAATTTTTACAATTTAAGGCTTGGTGGCTGGAAGAGGCAACTTTGCAAAACTGAGCTCGGGGAACTCCAGTTAACTCTATAATGGGTACTGGCCCTGCAGCTGACATTCAACAACAGCTGCAATTAACACAAGACTTATTAATGCAGGTTAAAGATGTTTGTATTAGAGCTTGGCAAAGACTAGAGGAAAAAGATGGGGTTAAACAGTTTTTCACAAGAATCATGCAAGCAAACAATGAACCATATTCTGAATTTGTGGCTAGACTTCAGACAGCTATTGAAAGGTCTGTTCCTGGAGAACAGGCCAGACAGATGCTTTTATTACAATTAGCATTCAAGAATGCCAATTCAGATTGTAAGTTGGCCCTGACACCTGTCAAAAATCAGGACAATGTTTCCATTGAACAATATCTCCGCACTTGTCGGGATATTGGCTCTGGAACATTTCCGGCAAAGCTTAAGGCTGCAGCCTTGGCAGAGGTACTTAATGGGATTAAAAAGAAAGCAAAATGTTTTAATTGTGGAAAAATGGGGGCACCTGCATTCTAAATGTTGCAAGGCTAAAACTTAAAGTGCTCCAGCTGCTGCAGCTCAGGATACCAAGGCACAAGCACCTGGCTTCTGCTGCCACTGCGGAAAAAGCAAACATTGGGCTAATGAATGTAGATCTGTTAAAGATAAAGATGGCAAACTCCTGCCCCCCAAAGTAGAATTTTGTTCCCAAAAAACGGGGTACAGGGCCCAGCTCGGGGCCTGATAATGAACAATAAAAGCACTCAAGGTCAATTTCCAGTGGACAATGGGGTAACACATGCACAGGTGAATCAGAACAACTAATGAAATAGAGCCTGTGAAATTACATGTTCAGGATCTCTTTCATGCAACTCAAGGAAGTGCAGCTTTAGACATACCAATACTATCTGAGGAAGAAATCTTAGCTGAACAAAAGCCTAGAAAACTTCAGACTAGAATTTATGGCCCTATTCCACCAGACTCTGTGGGGCTTATTTTAGGTAGAAGCAGTTTAAAAATGGAAGGTTTAAACATACATCCTGAAGTTATTGATTCTGATTTTCAAGGGGAAAATTATGCTTATGGCTTCTCCTACCCAGAATATAAAATTAAAAGCTGGTCAAAGAATTTCACAAATTTTAATACTGCCTTATCATAAAGGACAGGCTGCTCCCATAAAGCAGGAGGGTGGCTTTGGCAGCACTGGAAAACAGGTTTTTTGGCATACTTTCCTTAATGACTCTAGACCTCAGTATACAGTAACTTTTGCTGATAAAATGGCAATTACTGGACTAGTAGGTTCAGGAGCCGATGTTTCGATAATTGCTTCTTTCATGTGGCCTAGGGGCTGGCCAAAAAAGAAAATTGAGGCCACATTTGTTGGTGGGAACCTGAACTGATACTGAACAAAGTGTTAATACTTTAGACTGTTCTGGCCCTGAGGGTCAGAAAGCTTAACTGCGCCCCTATGTGGCTCCTATTGCATTATCTATATGGTGCAGAGATCTTTTACAACAGTGGGGAGCCGTGATTACTCTTTCAACTATTTCCAAACCAGCCAAGACTATAATGATGAATATGGGTTATAATCCCATTGACCCCACTCCTACTTTAAAACCTGAAATTCTAAGAATAGGGAATGACAAAACAGGACTAGGCTTGCCTGCTCTTCACGAGGGTTTTATATAGAGGCTCCTGTTCAGCGCTTTGCCCTGCCGTTGAAACGGTTAACAGATAAACCAATATGGGTTGAACATTGGCAGCTCCCTTATGAAAAATTAGAAGCGCTTAATAATATAGTTCACGAACAGTCAAAAGCAGGCCATATTGTACACAGTAACATCTTCTGGAAAAGTCCAGTACATTTAATAAAAAAGAAATATGGAAAATGGAGAATGATAACTGATTTAAGACGAATTAATACAGTTATTTCTCCGACAGGAACCTTACAATCAGGTATACCTAACCCATCTCTAATTCCTAAAACTTATTCTATTATCACAATTGATTTCAAGGATTGTTTCTTTACCATTCCTCTTCATCCTGAGGATGCTGAAAAATTTGCTTTTACTATTCCTGCTTTGAACTCAGAAAAACCTGCAAAACGTTTCCATTGGAGGTTCCTTCCTCAAGGAATGTTGAATAGCCCCACCTTGTGTCAACTTTTTGTAAATCAGCCTTTAGAAATAGTATGAACACTTTTCCCGGAGGGTATGTGCTTACATTATATGGATGACATCTTAATAGCACACCCTGATAAGGAAAAGTTACAACAGATGTTTAAAGCTGTAAAAGAAAATTGCCAACAGTTTGGACTCATAATTTCTGAGGACAAAACACAGTATACAGATCCTTGGGAGTATTTAGGATACAAAATAACTAGACAAAAAATAATTCCACAAAAAGTAACTATTAGAAGGGATACTTTAAAAACTCTGAATGATTTTCAAAAACTATTAGGAGATATAAATTGGATTAGACCTAGTTTGGGAATTCTCACGTATGCTCTAAAAAATTTCTTTGCAACTTTAGAAGGGCCAGCTGATTTAAAAAGCCCTAGAGTATTAACTGCTGGGGCATAAAAAGAATTACAATGGATAGAACAGCATATCCAGCAATCTCAAATAGATAGAATTGACGAAATTGGTCATTTTTATTTATATGTGTTTCCTTCCAGTCATTCCCCTACTGGACTGTTAACACAGGAAAATAATTTCATAGAATGGTGTTTTCTACCTAATAAGACAGTTAAGAAAAGGGAAACACATATATAGATATAGATATAGATATAGATATAATGGCCACAATAATTTTAAAAGGACATCAAAGATTTAGACAATTAATTGGTAAAGACCCTGAAAAAATATTTGTGCCTCTTACTAATTCTCAATTTAATAATTTATTTATCTTCAACATTGAATGGCAAATCACTCTTTCTGATTACCTAGGACTTATAGGCAACCATTATACTAAAGATAAAAGAATTCAATTTCTTAAAAGAACTAATTGGATATTACCAAAATTACTAAAGAACATCCTTTAGATAATGCTGTCACTTTTTATACTGATGCTAACAAAAAAGGAATATCAGGATATGTAGGAGAAGAAATACAAAAGGTCAAACAGTCTCCTTATCAATCTGTCCAGAAAGTTGAGTTATTTGCTATACTAATGCTATTAAGTGATTATCCAGATAGAGAGCTAAACATAATTAGTGATTCAATTTTTAGCACAATTGTAGTACAAATTATCGAGACTGTTACTTTAACTGAAAATAATTCAGAATTAAATTTGTTGTTTCAAAAAATACAAAATTTAAGAGCCTGAGTTAAAGGTATTTATATCACACATATTAGAGCCCATATAGGATTACCCGGACCTTTATCAGAAGGATAGATATCATATGATAGATCAATTAATAGGGTCAGTACTTACTGCCCGACAGGAACATAATATTCATCCTAATCAAAGATCATTAAAACAGAGACATGGCATCACTTGGCACTCTGCCAGAGCCATAGTCCGATCTTGCCCCACTTGCCAACCTTTAGTAGCACATCCTTTACCCAAGGGAGTTAATCCTAGAGGATTGAAATCTAATCAACTATGGCAAATGGATGTGACTCAATTTCCAGAGTTTGGAAAAACAAAATATATACATCATACTGTGGATACTTATTCTCATTTTTCATGGGCAATAGCATTATCATCTGAAAAGGCAGATGCTGTTATCACATATCTTTTGGAATGCTTTGCTATTATGAGTAAACCTGAAACTATAAAAACAGATAATGGATCAGCAAATATTTCAAATAAATGCAAAGAATTTTTAAATCTTCATCAAATAAATCATCTAACAGGTATTCTTCAGAACAGCCAGGGTCAGGCTATAATTGAAAGACGAAATAGAACATTAAAAGATATGCCAAAACAGAAAGGGGAGGGTCAGTATACCTCCCCAAGAAACAGATTATCTTCAGCTCTATTTACTTTAAATTTTTTAAATTTGAATGATGAAAATGAAACTCCAGCATCTAAGCACTGGAGTGTGGTCACATCAACATCTACTGACCAACAAGTATATTACAAGGACAACCTAAATAATCAGTGGATCCCTGCCACTGTGGTAAAATGAGGAAGGGAATTTGCTTATATTTCTACAGGAGACCGTAACTCTTAGGTTCCAGATAAAAATATTAAACTCAGAAGTGTTACCATAAAGAAACAACAGCAGAGAACCCTGATGGAATTTCGAGTGAACAAATTAGCCACGAGATTCCAGCTCCTAACCTTGACCCACAAAAACGGGAAGTGCAAGAAGATGACGGCAGTGCACCCAGAAATGGTGACCATGCAACAAATACAGAAACTGGGGAAAGCCACTGTGACAAGCCTACGCAGACAAAAGCGTAAGGTAACACCTATGAATATTTTTTTAGCAATGTTTGCTTTCCTTATGTCAATTGTAGAAGGAAAGGAATTTCATTATTGGACTTATGTCCCTAATTCACCACTGCTGCAAGGGGTTAGTTGGATGGAACCCACAGTCCCCATATTTACAAATGAATCTGTATGGCTCCCTGGACCCTATGATACCCGAGGACCATTTAAATCTGAAGAGGGAATGAAGCTTGCTAATTATACTTCTGGGGTCACCAGCCCTCCTATTTGTTTTGGGCAACAATATCAGTGTTTAAATATGACTGTACAGTACTGGCTAAGTCATTATGACCGGCCGGTATCTGGAATGACTTCAAACGTGAGATGTTTATGCTAAGTGCTAATTCCATCTCTCGTTTTATCCTGGGTTTAACTCATATAGATGTAGACGCTCCTTCTTGTAAGGAGCACAGTTTTACATTACAAAAAGAATGGGTGCATTGAACTCGATGTAAAGGAGATCAAACTTTTTTCTTAACTTATACTTCTAAAGGTCCTATAGTGGACTGGAATCCAAAGGCAACTTTACTTGACAGTAATAAAAGACCTATTAACATTTAGTTGCCAAGAGATGAGACTATCTATCCCATAAGTAAAAATAAAATTAATATTAATATGATAACACCTATGAGTTGGACAGATGTAGGGTTTACACTTCCCGCACCTGGAATTTATAGCTTTCCTAAACAAAATCATTTGTGGAAAGTAGCAGCAGCCCTAAAACCTATGAAAGGTTGGACTGGTGTATTGTTTTATCATCAAACCACCATACCCCATACTTATAGTATGGAATTTACATTCCATGATGAAAGATACATTCAAGCTTGTGTTCAATTACCCTTTGTGTGGCTTAAGGGCATCATAAAGTGGAATGAAAAAACAGGAGACTTGTTTTGTCCTGTGTGTCAACTGTTTACTTGTATTAATAGTTCTCTAAGTTTTGATCCTCAAAAGGAACAGCTATATTTGTTGAGAGCCAGGACAGGTGTGTGAATGCCAGTGAATTTAACCAAGCCGTGGCAAGAATCTCCTGCCCTGACAGTCCTTCAACTTCTGGCTGATTGAGTCTTGAAAAGAACCAAGAGATTTATTGGACTTTGGATGCTGCCATTCTAGGAATTATTGCAGTGACAGCTTCTGCTGCCACTTCTGGGGTGACTTTAACTCAAGGAATCAGAACACATAATATTGTGGCTGACTGGCATAAGGACTCTGAACAATTATGGACTACTCAAAAACAGACTGACACTGAATTATATAATGAAATTGATAATTTAGAACAATCTGTTGTTACGTTGGGGGATGAGTTAGTTAGTTTAAAGAAATAAATGAAGTTAAAATGTGATTGGAATGTAACTACTTTTTGTATAACCCCTGTTAAATATAATGAGAGCAAATTTCCTTGGGAGAATGTTAAAAAGCATTTGTTAAACCATGATAATTAGACTAAGGAAATTGCAAATTTACAACATGAGGTATATTCTACTTTTGAAAATAAGTTACAAAAAATAGATGGAGATCAGATTTTACAAGGCATAGCTGATGGAATTGAACAAATGAATCCTATTCCAAAAATACAGGGACTTGTAGGAAGTTCAGTAGGATCATTAGCATTATTTTTAATTATTGGATTCATTTTGTATTTAATTTGTAAGAAAATGAAGCATGCCCAAAGAGAAAATGAACGTTACACGCAAGTGTTTGCTTTAATGATGACGGATATGAATAATATATGTCAAAAAACAGGGGAAATGTAGGATAATATTTAGAAATAAACATATCCTACATCAAGCACACAAAGTGAACTCAGTGTGAGTTTAAAATGACTTTCTATTCTTCCAGAGGCTTAAGGGACCTGGGTCCCCCTGGGACACATGCAGAGTGAGGTTGCCTGGAGTTAAAAATTCCACAAGCCACTTCTCTGAAGCTGTGCATCCCATGAAGCCTGAGATCAAAGGACATGCCGCCCTTCCTCAGAGGCATGGGCCAGAGGGTTGACGTATGTTAACAACATATTGTGAGAGGTCTATATCTGCTCTGTCCTGAGGAAAGATACAGTCATTACTTCATACTGAGTAAACTGAGTGAATGCTTGTTGCTTGAAGATACTCTTCCATTAACTCTGTTCTCCTGTGACTACTTTCTTCTTTGTGATCTTTATTTAGATACCTGCCCAGAGATTAGTCAGTGTCTAGAAGAGAATGTTTACTGCAGAAGTGATTGTGTTGATATGGTAACAGGATATTTCCTTACAAGTTAATTGCAGATAGGTAAAATGAGGTAATGTTGAAACTAACAGATGATAGATTAAGTGTGTACATGACTAAAAAGGTATAAAATCAAAACCCTGAAGAAAGAACTTTGCTACATGCCATCCCATACTGTGTAGTCTGTTTCTTGACAATAATTACAGGAGCGAGTTTATACCCACGGCAAAGCTGCTATTTGTTCGCGTCTCTGGTCATGCAACAATTACCATAGATTGTTCTCATATAATGCTCTTTGCTGCATCTCCCAAATGTCAATTTGCACAATGTTCCTTATCAGTAAGTATTGACTACTTTTCATTACCATTTTTATAGACATTTAACTTTAGAAGTATACTTTAAATCTCTGATGTTGTACCAAATGGCCTTGTGGGGGAGCCTTTCCATAGTTTGCAGTCTACCTTTGGGATGGATTTGGACCTGTTGGGTTGCGAGTCAAAGTGCCTCTTCAGTATTTTAAGTATTGCCCAGTTTGTCCTCATAACGTTTGAGTCACACTTTGTTAGCAACACTGAGCACAAACACAAGCAGTTAGATGTGAAACTTCTGATATTTTGTCACTGATATGGTATCTCAGTAGAGTTAATTTAAATTTTTCTTTTTTGAATGAGATGAAGAGCTGTTTGTCTTTTTTTTTTTTTTTTCTCTTTTAACTGTTGGTTTATGTCTCTAACAAGCTTCCACGGGCTTATTGGTAGTTTCTTTCTTCTGGTTTTTAGAGACTTAAGTATATTAAAAATCTTTGTAATATAAGGCATATAATTACTTTTTTCTTTTTAATAAACTTTTTGTTTTCAAATGATTTTAGAATTACAGGAAAAATTGCTGTGATAACACAGAGAGCTTCCCTGAACCCCTCACCTGGTTTCCCTACTACCATCATCTCACTTTACTATTGTATATTTGTCACAACTAAGAAACATCACTGGGTACGTTTATAATTAACTAAACTCCAGGCTTGATTCAGATTTTACCATACATTCTATTAATGTTAATTGATTTCCTTTGGCTAGGTCCAACCCAGTGCACCAGATTGCATAAATTGTCAGGCCTGCAAGGTCTCCTCTGATCTGAGACAGTTTTCCCTATTCCTTGTTTTTTCAGACCTTAGCAGTTTTGAAGGGTACTTACTGATCAGGTAAGCTGTAAAATGTGCCTCCGTGTGGGTTTTTCTTGTAAGTAGACTGGGGTTATGAACTTTTGAGAGAACAGCCTGGAGGTGAAGTGGCAGGAGGGTGTAAAGGGAGAAAAGACAAACTTTTGGGAGTCACAGGTGAGGAGTCAATAATAGTGGAATTACAGATTTTATATGGGCAATAGCTGGCCCTGAGACGCTGAAAACAGGACTACAGGTCCCTGTGTGGGACGTCTGGAATAGGGTGGGGTTTTGCAGGACCAGTGGGTACTTTCTGAGGAGCGGGTGGAGACCCAGAGCCTGATTTAAGGGCTTGGATGGACAGTGGGCGGGGCTCAGAGGAGCTGGGGTTGGAGTTTTGAGGGGTTCTAACAAATTCTGGAGGAATCCTTGTGAAGCTGGAGAGCTTGCTCCTGCAGAGCCTAGTGGTTCAGTGGGCAGTGCTCTAAGAACTTTGCCAAATTATTGGAGTTGGTGTGGCTCTATCCCTCCCCGCCCCCCAGAGTGTCCCTTCAACCAGACCCACAACCTGAGAGTGCAGCACGTACTTGAGCACCGTCTACTTCCCCCCCCACCTGAATAGCTCAGCACTGCCAGAGGGCGCCACTGTGGGTGGTGCTGGGGGTAGGCAGGGAGCTGCCAAGGGGTGCGCTGTGGGCAGGGCTCGGAGGTAGGCGGGGTGCCGCCAGCCTCTGGAGAGTGGGTGTGTTCACCTCTCACCTTCTGGCCCTGTTGGGGACGGGGTGATGGCTTCCAAAGCATTCTTTCCTGTGGCAGCAGTTTGGAGGCGCCTGCAGTATTCTTGGCATTATTTTCCATGGCCTTAGGTTGCCTCCTCAGACACCTTCACATAGTGAGGAGGTGGTTCCTAGGGATGTTGGCCAGAGGTAAGGTGTGCCAAGGAGTGAACCAGACGCTTCTTGTTCCTCATCCTTTGATGCACTGACTGGACAGCGTCACTGCTTGCCTCTTTCCTGGAGGAGGACATGTCCATGTGAGAGAGAGACAGAGAGGGAGAGACCTCCGCTATGTAGAGACTGATATATAGTAGAACCTCTGTAAGCTGACCCCCCCAACGGACTGTAACAAACTGCTCAGAATAAAGAGGTGGTCAACAGAAGGAACGAGGCTCTCTGTACTGATACATACATGGGGTGCATGTCTGGTCTGTGAAAATTAAGTCAACTTAAGGAGGTGGTCAACTACGGAGGTTCTATTGCACATTGTGATATATATTTGTGATTTATAGAGATGGTGATATATATTGTGATATCTAGTAATATCTAATGGCATAGATTGTGATATATAGCAAGGTATATAGTAATGTATTTGTATATATACAGAGGATGCCCAAAAATGTATGCACATTTTAAGAAAGAAAAACTGTATTAAGATTGTAATGCTTAATATACTCATAACACAAGATGAATACAAGTCACATTTGTCTTCTGCAGTTACTAGAGGCGCTGCAAACCTCATATTATGCCTTGCTGTGGTAATTGAATTCAACTTCAAGAAGTAATAGGTAGGCTCTGCGTCTGTAGCTCAAGTGGCTGGGGCACCAGACACATACACCAAAGCTGGTGGGTTCGAATCCAGCCCAGGCCCACCAAACAACAATGACAACTACAAACGAAAAATAGCCAGGCATTGTGGTGAGCGCCTATAGTCCCAGCTACTTTGGGAGGCTGAGGCAAGAGAATTGCTTAAGCCCAAGAGTGTGAGGTTGCTGTGAGCTGTGACACCACGCACTCTACCCAGGGCAACAGCTTGAGACTCTGTCTCAAAAAAAAAAAAAAGTAATACATAGATAACAGCTCCTAATATGTGTATACATATATTTTGCACCCTCTGAGTATAGTGTTTATGCATGTTCTTTAATATTGTTCTCTTTAGGGACAATTGAGCACTTAGCCCTCTGCCTTAAGCCTGAGAGTTTTCAAACAAGTAAAGATTTGCTTTCTCTGGAATAACTAATTCTCTCCAATGTTTGTCTCAGCATTTTTGAATATTCACAACTAGTTCCTGCTTTAAAAAATGTTTTGCTTTCATTATTAACTTACATTTATAAAGTATAGGCAAATTCAATTATGTATTTAATAATTATGCAAACTGGCCAAGTGGACTCGTGTGCTGTTGAGTCAGCACCCCCATGGCAGAGCTCTGAGTACCGTTGGTTGATACAGGGAAGCTGAATTGTATGTATGATGTGGAATTTGTCATTTGAAAAGTATGAACGTTCAGGAAGCAGACTGTTGCACTGCCCTGCACATTGAGGTTGGAGGTTAGTGCATTTCTGTCAGTTGTTTATCTTTGTGGGAGTCAGATGATGTCTCCAGGCTGAAAAACCTGGCCTAGAATTGATGAGCTTGGGAACCCTTTCCACTCTAGGCTTCCATAAGGCCCAAGCCTGGATGCTTCCTGGTAGATCTCATTTGCATTTCCTCTTTATTCTAGATATATATATATATATATATATATATATATATATATATATATATATATATATATTTTGTAGAGACAGAGTCTCACTTTATGGCACTCGGTAGAGTGCCGTGGCCTCACACAGCTCACAGCAACCTCCAACTCCTGGGCTCAAGCCATTCTCTTGCCTCAGCCTCCCAAGTAGCTGGGACTACAGGTGCCTGCCACAACACCCGGCTATTTTTTGGTTGCAGTTTGGCCAGGGCCAGGTATGAACCCGCCACCTTCCGTATATGGGGCTGGCGCCCTACCGACTGAGCGACAGGTGCTGCCCTATTCTAGAGATATTTTGAAACTAAATGATACTGGCTTATTGAAAGGAAACAAATTGCATTTTTTTATTGGTGTGCCTCATTTTTGGCATTTTACTTATTACCTGGATGAATAATGGGGTGAAACTACTTCAAAGGATATAATGCATATGAATTCTTTTTCTTACTCTTACCATCTTTGGTGCTCAGATAAATTTAACTAATATCTAGTGATGCCATAATTGCAGTCTGTTATTTCAATTAGTCAGCAAGTTTTCTAGAAAAAAAATTTTTTAACAGCACTCTAATTTCAGTGTATCCACAACTGCTGTGTGTGAGGATGTTTGTTGTGTATATAACTTTCTGAATATGGTATTATTTTCTTCCTTTTAAATAGCTTCTATTCAAGTAAGTAAATCAGGTAGTCCCCTTTGTTGAAATGTCACATTTGTAAATCTGTTAGTTGAGGAAGAGGATGTGGTAAGAAATGTGTGATTTAAAAAAAATGAAATATAAGGGTATTACTGGTGGATTTTTCATTTAAGAAAATTAGAAAAAATTCAGCCATATCCTACCTTGAAATGATAAATACTTAATTTCTGTATTTAATCTGAGTAGTTTCCATATTTGCTTTGGGATCTACTTTGTTATGAAACTGCATTCTCAGCTGGGTGTGGTGCCTCATGCTGTAATCCAAACACTTTGGGAGGCTGAGGTGGGAGGATTGATTGAGGCCAGGAGTTTATAACCAACCTAAGCAAGAGAAAAAACCGGAAAAATTGGTGAATGCTGTCTATAGTCTCAGATAATTGGGAGGCTGAGGCAGGAGGATCCCTTGAGCCCAGTATTCTGAGGTTGCAGTGAGCTATGATGACACCATTGCACTGTAGCCAGTGCCATAGAACAAGACACTGTATCAAAAAAAAAAATTGTATTCTATGTAGGTTTATGTTACATTTCCAACTGAAAACTTTTTTGTTGTTAAAATTGCCATTTATAGTTGATTGTAGGATTTTTGTCTCATCTATCTTACTTGCCTTTTTCTATTAAATAACCCATTTGATCTCCTGCCATAGAGCAGCAACTTAAATGGAACATGTCCTTTCTCTGGTGGGACATTTTGGAGTCTTCCTGTGGTGGCTGCAGGCTGAGGGAACATTTTTGGCCTACTGAGCCCTGGAGTAATTGATGCTTCTGAATGATTTCAGCAAATGTGCCAAGTAGGATTTTGCTACTAGTGGGGGTTTTCCTGTAATGTGTTCCTAGCAGGATGGGCATATGTCCTTTTGTATGAACAAATTGAAGGTTATCTGCTGGAATCTTTAAAGAAATAACTTCTCTATATGCAGGAAAATGTAAAAATTATTGTCATTTTGTTTATAAGATTAATGGAAGTAGCCAGGTATTGGGCCTGGCAGTTCCACAAAGACCACACTGCCAAACAAGCCACATTTACAGCAGAGTCCTTTTATTGAAGTGCCAGCTGGCAACTGCTTCAGTGTCCCAACATGGGGTTTCTGAGAGCAGCCTGAGTGCTTTTAAGGGGTTGGGTTTTTAAGGATTGGTTTACATCCTGGTTGCAGGCCGTAGCAAGCAAACATTGTACAAAAGCAGACTTTTGTGGATAGTTAGCTATATGTCATACATTGTTGTTTTCAGTACTTTCTCTCATACATCTTAGTTCCAGTACCTTCTCTGCCTGGTATTGTTTAAAGGTCAGTCTGGGGATAAAGGCATTCCTGGTTCATTTCTCAGGGGAGTTAGTCAAGCAAGAAGTTAGTGAGTGCTTTCCCATCCATCTTGGGAGTGAACCAGACTTACTCCATTTTGTTAAGGGCCAGACATTTGGCAGGAGTTAACAGGTATTTTTCTACTTTCCCTTGGGCCCACTGGGCCTAACAACTACCCCCTTGTCTAGGATATAAATTAAATCATTAATTTTAACTTGAATGTGGGTTGCTTGTTATCTGTCTATTTTAGTGGTGTGGGTACATAGATTACTTTTTTTTTTTAAGTAATTAAGAGAAGTCCTGCAAGGAGTTTCCTCAGGCTTCAGCCGTGCGTGGACCAGCCAGCTTCCAGTGTGTATCTGGAGCAGGGCATGTTGACCATTTTGCTTTCTACAGGGTAGTGAAGTTCTCTTTACTCAGTTGTGAGGAATTTAGGTTATTTACAAACATTTATAAGTTTTGGATTTTTAGAGATAAGTCTGGGTGTAGTGCCCAGGAGTTCCACAAAGACCACACTGCTAAACAAGCCAAATTTATAGGAGAGTCCTTTTATTGAAAAGCCAGCTGGCAACTGGCTCAGTGTCCCAACGTGGGGTTTCTGAGACCAGCCCCGAGTGCTTAAGGAGTCAGGTTTTTAAGGCTTGGTCTGCATCTTGGTTGGCATGCAGGCTGTCCAGTTGCATTTTGGGGGTGGGGTGGGGGGACAGCAAGTAAGCATTGTACAGAAGCAGAATTTTGCAGTTAGTTAGCCATACGTCATACATTTTTTGTTTTAATATTTTCCCATACATTTTAGTTCCAGTACTTTTCTCCATACATCTTTGTCTCAGTAGTCTCTCTACCTGGCATTGTTTAAAGGTCAGTCTGGGGATAGTCAGTTCATTTCCCAGGCCCAGGAGTTAGTCAAGCAAGAAGTTAGTGAGTACTTTCTCATCTACCTGGGGAGTGAACCAGACTTACTCCATTTTGTTGAGGGCTTGCAGCCTCAGAATTTGTCAGGAGTTAACTGGCATATTTCTACTTTAGCCTAGAACTAACAAGTCCCCCCTTTTCTTCTTAATTAGTCAAATCATTGACTGATGGGTGGGTATAAGGTTGGGCAAAAGGTCATATTGATTTCTTAATTATCATAAGTTTGACAATGCTTATTTGCTTTTCAACATAAGCAGTAAGTTGATGTAAAATGCAGGGGCCTACTGCCAGGAGGAAGAGGAGGCAGTGGAGTGGTGTGGACTCATAGATTACATTTTTTCTCTTTTCTTAAAGTTTAAAATTTAATTAAGATAACTCCTATGAGGAATTTACTCAGGGTTCAACTGTGCATGGACCAGCCAGCTTCCAGTATGTGGCGGGAGCAGGGCATGTTGATTGTTTTAAGATTATGAAACTATTTAGTAGTTATTTACAAATATTTACAAGTTCTGGATTTCGAGGCTAAGGTTTACATAATGAGAATATTAGTATTCTTATAAACTTAGCACAGTTTTTAAGATAATATATAGTTTTAAGAGTTTTTACATAATCGATAATATTTAATACTGCAGAAATTTTCTAGTGTGGCCTGTAGGTAATTTTTGTTGAGTTTCAGGGTTTCAGAGCAAATATGATTATTGTCTATAATTCTATACTTCTTGGCCAGTTTCCTAATTCCATTTAATAGATTAGTTTAGTAAAATAGTTATGTTTTATGAGTTGACATTACAAACAAGGCTGGAATTTAATACAAGTGAGCCACAGCCTTTTTTTTTTTTTTTAAATCATTTCTGTCTCCAATTTTTCTTGTTACTAAAGATAAATTATAGCAGAACTAAGTTAGTTACCAAAATAAACTGTACTGCCAGTATACTGGGCCTAATTATTTGCATAAAGTGTAGTAAGAATGATTAATTATTAGTTATTTAGGCTCTTTTTTTAAAAAAAATTGGCTTGCTGGAACTTTCTATAAGGAATTTTCAGGTTAGACTTAAGTTTAAGTCTAAGACTTAAGACTAAGTCTTTCATGAGCCCAAGTTTCATCTGTGCCATTAGGTACCTGTATGCATTGGACAAATTTCTCTCTTCCTGAGGTCCCCAAGCACATTTCAATTCCTAGACCTGTCAGAAAGCAACTTTTGTCACTTACAACAGATCAGGAAATATTATTGATGGGTACCTGGCCAGTTTTTCCAAAGGGATTTTTTATTGGCTTTATAAAGTCAACCTGAATTCCTTAACACAGTCTGGACACTTCTGGAATTGCTATTCCAGCTAAAGCCTTGGTAACATAACCAGTGCTTTTATCATGTCCAATAGACAAAACAGATTCTTATTGAACTTATGCAAATACCTGTGTTGTTAGAAATTAAGAATACTTACAAATGCCTTTCAAATTCTGGAGAGATCAAGGAGAAAAAAATACATATTTCAAATTCTGCTCATAAGTATATACATTGCTTGAAAAGCTACAAATAGTTTAAAAGATAGAAAATAGTTTTCTTAATTTCTAGAAAACAGACCATAAGAAGAATTGGCAATATTTCAAACAAAAAGCCATAACAAATTAACTCATTTTCATGTCATTTACTTCTATTTTGCTTGAAATTAGGTTAGCAACACTCATAAACATGTTAATTTTTAAATTAAAGTTCTAGATGTTTGCTTCAGTTTTTCTTAATATACACTAAGACAGACTAATATTTTATAAAGTTAATTATTTTTTTATATTTGATAATGTTTCCTATACCTTTAAATATACTAAATAAGCCTAATATGTCTTTAAAAAGACTGAATTTAGAATTTTGATCATGGAAGGTTTGTTAAATATCAAAGTTTCTTTCATTCTCAAAAACTCATTTTTTACAAAATGGGATTACAATGTATTATGAAGTTACTTATTTACTTGACCATACCAACATTTTAAAAGTTTAAAGGCATGATTTTCTTTTGGGTTGGGGGGTGGTGAGGTAAAGATTGAGTTTCTCAAACAAGTTAAACAATTAAACTACTACATTTTACAAATGAGGGACAGTTTATGGCATCAGGATTTTCTTGTTTAGGGCTAGACAGAGATCTTTCTCATTTTTAGGCTCAGGTGAACTCAGACATTTGACTCTTTGTTTCTTTTTAAGAATTTATTTTTAGTCACAAGTGGGCTGTACCCTGCAGACCATATTCTTTAGATAAGTTCACAGTTGAATCTAGTAACCTTAGAAATATTACAGAGGTGAAAGTTTTATAATCTTTAAACATTTGGATTTTAATAACAGGCTCAAAACTAATTTTATTTTAAAGGAAACTATAGTTGCTTGAACAATAAGTTTTTTGAGTTATTTCTGTTCAAAGTTTTCTATTTTTCTGGAGACACAGTTATAGCAGTTTCCTATAAGCTCTTCTCTAAAATGTTTTAGTACAGTTTCCCTGTGTCTTCTATTCTCTATCCTCAGATAAATCACAGATAAGTTCTAGCTGGGATAAAAACTGAGATACAGACAGACACCACTCAACACAATCGTTTCACCCTCTGTGAAGGGTGAGGGAGCAAAAGCCCACCTATTATTATTGTTTCAGTCAGTGTTTAAGTAATCACATGTACACAATTTCAACCTTCTCTCTCTTTTATTAATCAATTACTGGGAGGTTTTAAAGGGAAAGTAAGCTTATTCTTTAACACAGATTTTTCTATTGGTTTGGGATATTTCTTATGCTGCTCAATTGTCAGTCTGAACTTCTTTTTTATTAGAGAAAATATCTTTAAAATTTCTTAATAAATAACCCAGTGGGGTATTTGCTTTAGAAGAGGAGGAACTTATTTTTAAAAGGACAAAAATCATCTGTGAAGCACAGAGAAGCACAAAAAGGCACAATTACAACACCACAATGGACCAATAAAAGCTAAACTGATAATCAGAGAAATTAACCAGATTAACCAGAGGGACTCAAACCAGAAACTTAAACCAGAGGTACCCAGACCAGGGATTCAAACCAGAGCGACTTAAACCAGGGACCTAGACCAGGGGGACTGAAAGGCTGGAAGGATGGTACTAAAACTGTCGTTTCTAGATCAGGGGTCCTCAAACTTTTTAAAAAGGGGGCCAGTTCACTGTCCCTCAGACCGTTGGAGGGCCGGACTATAGTTAAAAAAAAAAAAAAAAAACTATGAACAAATTCCTATGCACACTGCACATATCTTATTTTGAAGTAAAAAAAAAGGGGGAATAAATACAATATTTAAAATGAAGAATAAATAAAGTTAAATTGACAAACTTACAAGTATTTCAATGGGAACTATGGGCCTGCTTTTGGCTAATGAGATGGTCAACGTCTGGTTCTGTATTTGTCACTGCTAGTTATAACAAGTGATGCAAATGTGTGTCAGTTAGTCTAGATTTGGTTGGAGATTTCAGATGTTTCATTCTGGAAAAAGTCTGTTCACAGACATAAATGCTGCCAAAGATGGTTGCCATTTTGAAAGCATGGTTCCTGAAATTAGGATATGTCTCAGAGAGGAGAGATGCATAGAAATTAGGAAGGCCGCTTGACTTGAATGCATCTTTCAGAGTCACAATTCTGCAGTTCAGCCAGTTTCACTTGGTAAATCATATCCACATTTTCAATGTCAATAGAAAATGGGTTATGGAAAAGTTGTATGTCCTGCTCATGGAGATGAAGCTCTTTAAATCTAAATTGTAACTCCTTTTGCAACTTTTCCAGTGAATCCACACGTTTTATTTGGGAATGCAACCAATGGATTTTCTGCTAACAGATTTTGAGCTGTGGGGAGATGGCAGAAATTTTCCTCCTTCACTTGTTTGATGGGGAGGCCTAATTTTACTTCAAATGCTTTCATATGTGATTGCATATCACACATAAGCTTCCCCATTCCTTGAATTTGCACATTGAAACTGTTGAGTAGCTCTGTTACCTCTGTCAGAAAGGCAAGGTGCCATTTCCATTCTGCATCATTGAGCTCTGGTACTTCTTTGTTTTTTGAAAGCAGAAAAACTGTAATCTATGGAAGTAAGTCATAGAAATGTTTCAAAACTCTCCCTTGACTCAGGCAACAGACTTCTGTGTGGTATGGGACATCTTCACAGGTAACATTTAGCTCAGACAGAAATTCCTGAAATTGTCTGTGGTTTAGTGCATTACCTCTAATGAAATTAACACAAGATACCACAGTTTTCATAACAGAGTCCCACTTCAGTGATTTACTACACAGCGCTTGTTGGTGGATAAGGCAGTGTATGGCTATTGGATGAGAATGGTTATGTTTGTCCATCTCTTGGTTAATGCAAGCAACTACTCCTTTCTTAGACCCCACCATGCTCAGAGCACCATCAGTTGTCACACTGGCTAGTTTTGCCCAGTTCAGCTCCAAACTATTCATAGTTTGGCAAACCTTTTCATAGATATCCTCTCTTGTAGTTGTTCCTTTGATGCTTTGCAGTGCAGCAAGCTCTTCTGTAACTTCAAAATAGTCATTCGTCCCATGAATAAAAATTAGAAGTTATGCAGAATCACAAACATCATTACTTTCATTGCGTGCCAAGGAAAAATAGGAAAGATTTTTTCTGGAGTTTTGCAAATGCTGATGCAAATTGTCTCCCATTTCTTCAATCCTTCCTGTAATTGAGGGTCCTGAAAGACTCACTGTACTAAATAAATTGGCCTTCTCTGGACACATCTCTTTGGCAACAGAAAGAAGGCATTCTTTAACAAATTCTCCCTCCACGAATGTTCTGCCAGTGCATGCTATTAGCTTGGCAACTTGAAAACTTGCTCTCAGTGATGTAGTATTTAGCCATTTCTGCTTCACAAAAGTATTTTGCTGAGTTGTCAATGTATATTTCAGTTTTAATATTTTATCTTTTCTCACTTCTCTGACCAAACAATCATATTTATCTTTATGTTGAGTTTGATAGTGTGGACGCAAATTGTATTCTTTGAACACAGACACTATATTCTGGCATATCAAACACACAGCTCTTTCCTTGTACTGCATGAAAAAGTAATCATAAGTCCACTGTTCTTTGAATATCCTATACTCCGAGTCAATTTTTCTCTTTCTTGATATCATTGTTTCCTAGGGATTCCAAATTGCTATTAGTAAAATACCAATATATATATACAGCCCTGCAAAAACAATATACCACCAATAACTTTGCCCACACAGAGACATATAAACTGCACTGCCCATCAATGCAGTCTGATCAGTGTCCATCAATGCAGTCTTGCCAGTCCACATCATATCAGCCTTGCCAGTGCCCATATGGTGGAACTCCACTTTTAACTCAGGCTCACACTGGTGCAGTGTGGGAACAGGCATGATTACAGAGCCTGTTCCTCCACCACTTTTCCAGTTCACACTACTCTGTGCGAACTGCACTGCAATCTGTGAACTCTCACAGGAATCTGATCGTATGAGTGAGAATACTTCCTTTTTTTCAGAAGAAAAAAGGCATATGTGCCTTCCCTTTTCCTGCAGTGGAATCTGCATGGGTCTTCTCACCCATCTCTGAGCAGTACGAGTATGGCCATAGCTGAACTCGCACTGCTCAGAGATCATAACAGTGTGAACTGGGGCTTACACAGCACACAACATACAACATCATACACAACTGAATAGCAATCAGAATATAAATGCACTTACTGTCAATTAAATTGGGTTTCCTACTCCTCAGCTGTCTGTAGAGCCTGATTAAGTTCCCATGGGGCCCCCATGCAATAACACTGACCACTCACCATTTGTGATAACACTGAGCACTGACCATTTGCATTAACACTGACTGCTGACCATTTGCGATAACCCTGACTGCTGACAATTTGCTTTAACACTGAGTGCTTAGAATTATCATTACCTCTGAGCTCTGACCATTTGCATTACCTCTGAGCACTGACAATTTGCATTAGCACTGAGCGCTATTTGCATTATCACTGTGATGCAACTCCCCTAGAAACCATCCCCAACCAACTAACCAACTTAAAAAAAAGAAGGCTCTCCTAACTTCAAAAAAAGGCTCTTCTAACTTCAAAAAAAAAGGCGCCCCCTATCCACAAAAAAAGGGGACCTCCTAACTTCAGGAAAAAAAGGCCCCTCTTAACCACACACACACAAATAGAAAATTAAAAAAAAATAAGAAATCCTAACTTGTTCTCACCTCGGTCCTTAGGCAGCAGCAAGCTTTGCAAGGCAACCTGGTGACTCCTCCGATTACATCAGAAACTGAGAGGAGGAGTTGAGAGACATACCGAAGGAGGGGAGTGGGAGAGTTTGGGGCATATTTCACACATATGCACTGCAGCCCAGGATGAATGGGCTGCTAAGCAGGGCAGCAAAAACACCCAGTGGGGAGAGACAGAGAGAAGGAGGGGCAGGGAGAGACAGAGAAAAGGAGCAGAGGTGGGGAGTTGGCACACATTCCACACATGCGCACTGCTGCCCTGATGAGTGGGACAGGCAGGGTGGCAAAAATACCCAGTGGGCCCGGACAAGTCGGCTGCTAAGCAGGACAGGCAGCTGTGGTAAAAACACCCAGCGGGCTGGATAAATGTCCTCGGCGGGCCGCATGTGGCCCGCAGGCCGTAGTTTGAGGACCCCTGAACTAACCCTTCGCAGTAACAGTGGATTAGGGACACAGGTCCAGTAATGATACTCCTTCCCTCTGGCTGTGGTAACCAGAAGTGCAAACATTGCTAAAAACACTGAGACAGGTGTAACCTTACATTTCTTTTTTTGTATGTTTTTAACTGCCATCCTTCCCAGATTCTGCAGTTGTTTCATAGTGGGCATCTTGACGTGTGGAGTCACTTTCATCTTTCTCTTCCTCATCTTCTTTCTCGTCAGAGGCAGGCCGTGAAATCTGCTGGTTATGCTGTTCACTGATGCCTCCAGTAACCTCTACCATAGGGAATTGAGCTCAATTTCTTGAGATTCTATTTTCTCATCTGTAAAATGGGCAAAAGAGGAAGATACTGCAGTATCCGCAAAGTTCTTGTTTCATTGCAGTGTGAGGCTGACAAGTCCATTTAATCCAAAAGGGTGGTGGAGTCAGGTGGACCTGGGGTCAAATGCTGCCTCTTCCACCTGCTAGCTGAGTAACCTTGGGTAAGGTTCAACACTTTGAGTCTCACTTTCCTTACAGTAGGATAATAATAGAAGCTGCTGTCCAGGGTGGTTGTTATAATTAAATTAGATAATGCACATAAAAATAAATTAGCATAGTGCACAGAACACAGTGTCAGCAAGAAGAGGGCATTATTTTATCAATCTTATTCTCACCCGTCCCAAGCTGGGCACAGAGAAGGCTGTTGGTGAACATTGACTCACATGCCTGCAGGGTTCATGTGTTCTTCAGAAAACAGATGACTATCCCAATTGGGTAATTTGAGAAGAGTTTAATAAAAAATTAATGATGCCAAGACATATTTAAATAGTAAAATAGCCAAGAAAATTGAAGTTACATAAATTGCTTACAAATGTGTGGATGGGACATTGTATAACCAACATGGATGGTGCTGAATGTCAGAGCTATGTCAGAAGGGAGCCATTACCACGTGGAGTAGATATTTGTTTCAGCACTTTCTTTCTGAACCACATGACCTTGCAATGCCTCCCAGTAGGACAGGAAGAGTGAACATCTCCCATTCCCATCTCATTTGTCTGGGGCTTGACCATGTGACTTCCTTAGGTCAATAGGATATGAATTAGGAAATGATCCCAGCAGGGTTTAGAAATATGTTTGCATGGCTTGGCGCACCCTTTTGTACTTCTGTCATTTTTTCCATGCAAAAAACATTCCTAGTATCTGATGGCCCCAAAATGAGGAAACCTACAGGGTAGATCTGAACTCAGCTGGCAGCCCTGAACAAGATCACCTGAGACCAACAACACCAAACCCAGCTAGTGATCCTTGAGCAAAATACCAAATGTTTGCTCCTGTAGGCACTGAGATTTTGAGGTTGGAACATGGTGACAACTAACACCTGCTAGATCCTAGGGCCACTTTTGAGAATTAAAAGAGGCAGATGGGAAGAGGTGGAGGGCTATGCAGTTACTGAATTGGGCTATTTGAAAGGAGGTGTGGCCTTCCATAGAGGGGAGTAAATAGCACCCCCATATTTCATTCCCTCCCTTCTCTGTGCTGTTGCTGCTTTTCACTAGCTGAAGGAGGGAGAGTCTGATAGTGTCCCTAAGATCAAAATGAACACAGCCCCTTGGGTCTCAGCACATGGTGGAGAAGGATGGAGAGTGGTTGCAGAAGGGTAAATGGGAATCAACCAGTTCAGTTAAGAAGGAAGGAGGGTACGTGGGACCTTTGTATTAACAATTCGCTGCACTAAGAGCTTTGCACAGGGGCACCATCAATAGCCCTCCAGCATTTTTTGCCTGACTCTTGCCTTGAACTCCTGGTTCTCTTTAGTTCTCACTGGTCATTGGGAACATTATTTCAGGTCTGAATCTCAGTGGAGTTATCCAGCAGGACCTCCTTGAGTCACCCTATAATTATTTCAGAGTTTTGTCCCCTGGCCCCCATCCATCAGCCAAACAGGAGATCTTCTCAAAATAATCATGGCTGAGAGGGAGATTTAGGGAATACTCTCTTCAATCTGTTCCCTTTACTTTCTCCTCCTGTTGTTTCCCAGTGTCTTTAGCAAAGCCATATCTTCTAGGGTATTGTTCACAAGAACCCCAGCTCCATTCTTTGCTCACCTGTATATAATTAGTCAAGGGATCTGGAAAGGACCAGTTCAGCACAACGGTATAGAGCAAGAGTTTTGAAGCAAGACTGAAGTGAGTTGTAAAGCCCAACTTTTTCTCTTAGCAGCTGAATGACCTCGGGCAAATGACCTTATGTAATTCTTTAACCAGTGCACATAATCTTAGAACCAGATCCTGGGGCCACTTTTGAGAATTAAGTGGGGTATGCTTTAATGCCCTTAGCATGGTTCTTTGTTAATTTTCAATAAACTCATTATTTTACATTTCCCAAATGAGGTTAGGGGAAAGGCTGAATCTAGAATGGTGCTGGACTGGCTCAGAATGCTCTAACTGATGCCTCAGCAGCCTGGTATTGGAAAGGTTGTGCATCATTCTGTCAGTGGAATTCTTCTTCTCAGGCAGGCAGAAACTAAGCCATCCCTCAGCCTTCTAGGACACTGGATTATACTGGGGAGGGGATTTATCCTAAGATTAGCCTATTGGTGGTTTCTGCTCTGGTGTTATCAAACTATTAAATGGATACTCAGTTCACTCCCTTCTGGAGAAAATGATATTTTACAATCTCTGTAATAGCCTGAGATTTATGAATTCTTAAATCTGAATGTGCATTTGTGTGTATCAATTCAATGGTGAACTTAGAATGCCTGATTCTTGCAGATAAATGATGTGTACAATATATGATGATTGCAGAAGAAAAGTAGAGACTATCTAGGAAGGTATTCAAACAGAAGAGGACCTAGTGTTTGTTTCCACCCACTTTTCACACCCATCCCTATCCACCACCAAGCTAGCTACTCATTCATGCCTCCACCCACCACCTACCCTATTTGGCACCCCATTCTTCATCTATTTATTCTTCCATCCACCTCATTCCCCTTTGAAACCACCCACTAACCCCATCCATTCACTACCTACACATCAACTATGAAACCTCCATTCCATCCATTTCCATCCATCCAGCTACCTATCCCATATGCCAAATTTCCATTCACCATCTACCACTTAGTCTTCCAGACATCCACATGTTCCTTATACATCATCCATTCACTCTACCCATCCATCCACTAACCTTCAACCTCCAATCCCATCCACTCAGCATTCATTCACCATTCTCTACACAGGCACCCATCTACACATCCATTCATTCAAACATTCACCACCCATCTCCTCCATTCATCCATTAAGCAAACATGTACTAATTACTCATTACATTCCAGAGCTTGTGCAATGGACCTGGAACACACATGCCTAAGAAGTTCCTCCTTTTCCCAAGAGCCTTCATGTCCAGAGTGAATGAGTGATATACTCTGAAATAAAGACAAAATAAAACTCAACAAAGTTTTCATAAGACCTGACAAATGGGAAGCAGCATCTCATAGTGGTTACGCAGATGTGCTTTGAATCCAGACCTATTTAACTTTGATTTGGTCTCTGCAACTTGTTAGACAGAGGTCCTTGTACTGTTCACAATACTTCATTAAGCATCAGCTTCCCCATCTGCTAAGTTGCAATCATAATTGCATCTACTGCAGAAGATCATGGTGAACGCAAAAGTTAATGCTAAGTAAGTTAACATCTTGTGAGGGGGCACATTAACAAAGAACTCTGGGGCTCGGTGCCTGTAGCACATTGGTTATGGTGCCAGCCACATACACCTAGGGTGGCGGGTTCGAACCCAGCCTGGGTCAGCTAAAATACTGCAACAACAACAAAAAAAAATAGCCAGGCATTGTGGCGGGTGCTTGTAGTCCCAGCTACTTGGAGGGACTGAGGAAAGAGAATTGCTTAAGCCCAAGAATTTGAGGTTGCTTTGAGCTGTGATGCCACAGTACTCTAGCAAGGGCAACATAGTGAGACTCTGTCTCAAAAACAACAACAACAAAAGAAGAAAAACAGAAAACAAAAAACAAACAAAAAAACAAAAAATAAATAACTGTGGATGTTTGCTAGCATCCTAGAGCAATCCCAGCTGACAACCAACAAGACAATGGGAGCCTCGTTCCTACAACTGTAAGGAAGTGCAGTGTTAATAGCCATGTGAGCATGAAAGGGGATCCTGAGGTCAGGAAGCAGCCCACTGACATCTTGGTTATGGTGTTATGTGACACTGAGAAGACACAGCAGAGCCATGCTTAGACTTGTGACTCATGGAAACCATGAGGTCATTATTATGTATTATTTTAAGCTATTAAGTTTGAGGTAACTTGTTGTGTGGCAATAGATAACTATGACATTAAGTAGTTAGCCCAAGGCTGTATAAGTCCTCAGTGATAGAGCTGGATTCATAACAAGAGGGAACCATTACACTCCCTGAAAGATAACCAACCAAAGGGATTAAGACACCAAAGACTTTCTGATTAGAGTGTAATTGACTGGAAAATTCAATTCTTCAAAATCTCCAATTCCTTGACCTTAAGATTGATTAGTCAAGGATTTTTTGGATTAGAAAGGTCAAGTTTTCCATGGCAACTGGGGCAAGTGCCATGGCTTCCCTGATGCTGCTGAAGAAGTGAAGCAACCATAATTTACAGAAGAAAGTTGTGCTGTGTTGTTAAACCAAGGTCTGGTTCAGAACACTTAAGTATTTTCAATTTAAAAACGGGACAAGAGTTGCTTAGTGAGAAGCAGCCTCTGTATTTGTGCCCCTGCTGCACTTTCTCCATTGGCTCACATGGGCTGAAGAAATTGGATCTGTGGACACAGGACTTATTCCTTTTAAATACAGAGAAAGACTCGTGGGGGTGGGCAGACAGCCACCATCACTACTACTGAAGTAACAATAGCTGCTCACAGTTATTCAGACCTTGTCACAGGTAATCCTAGTGAGCCCACTGAGACCTGTGGGTTACCTGGGTAGGCTCATACTTTGGCATCCTTCATGTAATTATTCTTAAGTATTTACCTATCATCTATTTATTAGGAGTCAGAAAAGCAAAGTTTCTATTAATAGGATAATGATAGCATGCTTTTTAAAAATTGTGAATGTGAATCAGGTACTTCACTCAAACACAGTAGGAGTGAACTGCTCATTCACACTCCTGAGCCAGCATGGAATCGATGACCTCAAAACATTGGCAAAATATTTCTCCCTTTTCTCTCTTCCTCTTTCTGACTTTGGTTTTCTTTTCTAGCTGCTTGGGAGAGATATCAAGGGGATTAACATTTAGATCAACATTTAGATCAACATTATTAGATCAACAATAAATGTCCTTTTCAGTAAACAGCTCTGTGTTATGCATGAGTGCAGTGCAAAATTCTCAACAGACCAGAGTATGTGCCAATGACCAGAGTTTTAAGATTTTTCACTTGTGTGTGCTATCTGCTCCAGAGTGAGGGCTCTGACTTGCATTTTGCTGGTTATGAGGGTGTAAACCTAAGTTAACAGGTCCCACATTCCCATTTCAATAGACCCATTTCTTTTTATTGAGAGGTAAACTTATCAAGGTCTAGCCCCGGTATAGCCCATGTGAATGGAGAAGTGAGCTGCTTTGTTGAGGGAAGCAGAGCAGGGGAAAGGTGTGGGGTGGGGCACATTCAGCTGAGCCCTTGTCAAAGGTAATAGACTCACTGTGCAGCTGAAGATCCTCACCAGTGGCACCCCTCAGATTTGGTCAATATTCATTTGTTTTCATAGCAACCATTCATTCATTTTTTCATTCATTCATTTGGGATTTATTGAGAACCCACAATGAAAACCAATGTTGTAAGCCCAAGATGGTGAATTAGCCAATGTTCTTCCTCTGTGGTTTGCATTCTAATAGGGAAATAAAAGAAGTAAGGAGACCAATAAGAGAAATTATTTTTAGAAAATCGTAAGTAACATAAAGGAATCATGGGTGGTATGTCAGAGGGCAGCAGTGGGATCTGTGTAGAGAAAATAGTCAGGGAATACCTGTCTGAGGGGATGACCGCAGAGCTGAGTTGCTTGTAGTTAGGAGGATGTAGCAAGCACAGCACTCGGAAGAAGAGCATTCCAGGTGCTGACAGTGCTGGGGTGGGAATGTGCAAGGCATAGATGAAGAACAGAAACAATGCAGTTGAGGCAGAAGCAAAGTGCTTTTGAACACAGGGCAGGGGGTTGGGGGGGCTGGTAGGGCAGAGAGGCTGGACAGGGCTTAGTAGAGAGTATTGTTAGGGCAAGAATAGGAACTTGAACTTTATCCTAATGGCAGCAGAGAACCATAAAATGGAGTCACAGCATCCAAGTATTTTTCAGTGATCTGTCTGAATGCCACAGGAAAATGAGAAGAGAGGTCCAAGAGCAGTAATAAGGAGACCACGTAGGAGACTACTGAAGAAGTCCAGTCCTACAACACTGGGATACTTACCTATTCTTCTAACTCACCAAGCACTTTCTTTCCCCAGGGCTTCTGATATGGTGTCCTCCCACCTGCAATACTCTTTCATCTACTTTATTTAGCTAACTCCAATTATTTTTTTAAAGCTCCCTATTCAATGCCTTTTCATCTTGGAAGCCTTCTATGACCCCACATCTAGGTCATTTTCCTTGTTATTCTCTCCCATGGCATCTAGGTCTTCCTCTTAGTAGCAGGCATTGAGCTTGCCACTTCTTGAGCCCAAGGAAGGCAAGAATATCATCAGAAATCACATACAACACTCTCAGAAAATATTTTACTAAATGGTGTTTTGTTGTGTTTTGTTGAAGTTAGTGGCAGCTTGAGATTTATGTTGCTGACCCTAAATTATTTTGAAACAATTAAGTAGGATTAGTTTTGCAAACAAATTTCTTTAAAAGCAATAAAGAAATTGCATTTCTGTGATTTTCTGCATGTCTTATATGTGTTGGGAATAGGATTAAGCAAATGAAACCCAATAACTCATTTAATCATCTCAATAACCATATAAAATCGGAATGAATCTTCACACCCACTTATCAGATGGGAAACTGAGGATGAACATTATAAGTAACTTGTCCCCAAAACATTCTGACTATGTGATGAAGATAACATTCTGACTGTGTGATGGAGATAATAGTTTGAATCCATGCTCACGTGGATGCAAAGCCCCTGCTGAAGGCAGGCACAATCATTCCTTCAGCAAGTATTTATTGAGTGTCAGCATTAGTGGTGGAGGAGGATATGATGTTGAATTTCCTACCCTCTGGGAGGTTAGCATCAGGTAGGAGAGATGACACCTGATAAAATGTGTCTACATAATGCTTATAGTAGGGGGAACCATTTTGCCCAGTCTAGAGAGCTGTGAAGATCATAAGAACACAGCCTAATAATCCTGGCAATAATTTCAAAGTAACTCACACTCACTTGTAATTATTTCACACTATGAAGGGGACTAATAGTCCATAGAAATATTTCTTAAATCTCCTTTTTCCTTTGCCACATCTTCCCTCACATACCACAGCTTTTCCAAAATCCCTTGGTCCCAGGCTTGTGCCAAACCTTTTCCTATGTTCTTAATTCATACACCTTTTACTTTCTCCTTGCCTATTTCTCTTAAGATTCTACATGATGAAAGGTCCAAAGACTTGGCAAAACCCAAACTAGACTTTTGATAATCTGATGAAAGCTATGGACTTTTGCATGCAGACACACACACACACACACAAACACACACACACACACACACACACTTCACTGGTTTGCTTATAACTTCTAGGGGTCTAAAGATCTCTTGAATCTTAGAGAGATTCCCACAGTTCTATGGCTTGAATCTCTCTGTAGGGTCTCACAGTTGTTCTATGTGAGAACTCCTGCCATTGGCAATCTGAAAAGCCTTCAGCTCCTTGGCACTTGCCAAAACATAATAGCTTTTCTTTTTTCTATGTGCATAAGAGAACGTTAGAAATTTGTGTAAAAATAGATGCACCCTCAACCAACCAAACCCCAAGCTTGCTGCTTCAGAAGATTGTCTGTCTGCACAGTTTCCTGCTTAAAATGGCTTTATCTTCCAGGGAGCAGAGAACTCTGTAATTAGAGTAGCAGATGATGAAGGACTTAGCAACTTTCTAGCTGTTGGCATTGTAACTAAAAAGCTGGAGCCAACTTTTTTTTTAAAATATGGGTTCAGATTCTTGATATCCAGGGGTGTTTTAATTCACCCACATGGCATGGTTATGGAGACCATCAGCTCTCAGCCACTGCATTGTGTCCTTGCTGGGTGACCCTTAGTTATCAGGATATTGGAATATAATTGGAACTATTGGTTAAATTACAGAGTTGGAAAATTATTTGATTTAAAAATAAATTAAAGGAGACTTTCTATTCCAAAGTAGAAAGTAAATTGTAGTGTAGAAGCAAGTGGCTTTGTTCCTCACCACTAAACCCAAAACTAATATATAGTGCCAAGATTATCACCAGCAATATCCCAGAACTGAAATGTGAGGGTGAGACTGTTCCTGGGGCCACAAAGAAATGAAAAACTCCAATCAGATGATACTTCCATATCCATGACATACCTCCCCTAATCTGTACCAAGTGTATGTAAAATTCCTCCACCCAATGACTCACAGGAAAAGGTGAATCGAGTTGGACAACCAGCTTCCCCACCAATTTGAGTTCCTGGTAGGAGATCTGTCTCTGTCTCAACCCACTGGAAGCCTCAGGAATGCTTAAAGGAAGAAATATTCCTAAGTACAAGCAAGACAAAAGAGTAGGTGGGGGGTGTAGGATAACTGCAGCATTAGCATTTACATCAACAGGGGGCAGAAGTATCTTACCTAGATCTGGACACTCTGCTCTTTAATTTGGCTAAAGCAGGTGCAAAATCAGAGTGGCTGATTAGCAGCAACATACTGTAGGAAGTTTGTTCCACAGATCTCCTGGGCATGAACCCCTAGCCAGCCTTGCTACATTACCAGGATATCTCCTTTGGAACAGGCACATTTAGATTATTTATAAAACCAAGGTAAACCTGGGCTTAGGTACCAAGAAGAGGATAAAATAAGTAAATTTGAACATAGCCTATTTGAAAATACACAGTCAAAAGAGAAAAATAAGAATGAAAAGCAAGGTAACTCTTTCACTAGGGTCGGGGAGAGACCAGCTGAAAACAAGACAGAACCACTTAGCCCCACCACGCCAAACAGGTCCCGAGTTTCTCAGGCTGTAGCACTGTACTGGTCCTTGACAAAGCTCCAGGGGAAAAAAGCAAACGGTATAAAATAATCATGGGGCGGAATCAGTGGGAAAACTCTGGTAACATGAATAACCAGAATAGATCAACCACCCCCAAGGAAAGATATGGCAGATGTAAATGAAGATCCCATTCATAAACAGCTGGACGAGATGACAGACATCGAATTCAGAATTTGGATTGCAAACAAGATTAATAGAATGGTGGAAAATTTGAAATTAGAAATTCGAGGAGCAATTCAAAAGTCAGAATTAGAAATTTGAGGAGAAATTCAAAAGTTGTCTCAAGAATTTAACGAATTTAAAGACAAAACCACCAAAGATTTTGATGCACTGAAGCAAGAATTTGCAGCCCTCAAAGATCTGAAAAATACAGTAGAATCCCTCAGTAACAGAGTGGAGCAAGCAGTAGAAAGGATTTCTGACATTGAAGACAAAGCTTTTGAACACTCCCAAACTCTCAAAGAGGAAGAGAAATGGAGAGCAAAAACAAATCATTCTCTAAGCGAGCTCTGGGACAATTCTAAGAAGGCTAATAGCCACCTCATTGGAATCCCTGAAAGTGATGAAGTGGTCTCGCAAGGCACAGAGGCCCTTCTCCATGAAATTATGAAAGAGAATTTTCCAGACATGCCAAGAGATTCTGAAATTCAGAAAGCAGACAGTTTCAGAACCCCAGCATGACTCAATCCCAATAAGACATCCCCCAGGCATATCATAATTAACTTCACTAAAGTTAAATGAAGGAGAAAATTCTGAGAGCATCCAGACATAACAAATATATTACCTACAAAGGGAAGAATATTGAATGACTACAGATCTCTCTGCTGAAACTTTTCAAGCCAGAAGAGGGTGGTCATCGACGTTTAATCTCCTAAAGTAAAATAACTTTCAAACCTAGATCCTTTATCCAGCTAAACGGAGTTTCATTTATGATGGAGAAATTAAATACTTTTATGACATTCATATGTTGAACAAATTTGCAATAACCAAACCAGCTCTTCAGGATAGTTTCAGACCTATCCTCCATAATGACCAGCCCAATCCTCTACCACAAAAGTAAACTCACTCAGAAACTTTTGATCAAACTCCAACTTCCACAGTGGCAAAAGGATTAAAAATGTCCACTGGACTATCAAAAAACTCAATACCCAAAATTTTACCAGATTTAGCAATATTCTCCATTAATGTGAATGGCTTAAACTGTCCTCTAAAGAGGCACAGGTTAGCTGATTGGATACAAAAACTCAGGCCAGATATTTGCTGCATACAAGAGTCATATCTTACCTTAAAAGATAAATATAGACTCAGGGTGAAAGGATGGTCATTCATATTTCAGGCAAATGGTAATCAGAAAAAAGCAAAAAAGGGGTTGCAATTCTATTTGCAGACACAGTAGGCTTGAAACCAACAAAAGTAAGGAAGGATAAGAAGGGTCACTTCATATTTGTTAAGGGTAATACTCAATATGATGAGATCTCAATTATTAATATCTATGCACCCAACCAGAATGCACCTCAATTTATAAGAGAAACTCTAACAGACATGAGCAACTTGATTTCCTCCAGCTCCATAATAGATGGAGATTTCAACACTCCTTTGGCAGTGTTGGATAGATCCTCCAATAAGCAGCTGAGCAAAGAAATTTTAGATTTAAACCTAACCATTCAACATTTGGATTTAGCAGACATCTACAGAACATTTCATCCCCAACAAAACTGAATACACATACCCTGTTTCCCCGAAAATAAATCATCCTCTGAAAATAAGACCTACTTACAGGAAAGATAAGACATCCCCTGAAAATAAGACCTAGCGCATCTTTGGGAACACACCTTAAAATAAGACACTGTCTTATTTTTGGGGAAACAGGGTACTTCTCATCAGCCCACGGAACATACTCCAAAATCGATCACATCTTAGATCACAAATCTAACCTCAGTAAATTTAAAGGAATAGAAATTATTCCTTGCATCTTCTCAGATCACTATGAAATAAAATTTGAGCTCAGTAACAACAGGAATCTGCATACTCATACAAAAACATGGAAGTTAAACAACCTTATGCTGAATGGTAGCTGGGTCAGAGATGATATCAAGAAGGAAATTGCCAAATTTTTGGAACAAAACAACAATGAAGACACGAATTATTAGAACCTCTGGGATACCATGAAGGCAGTCCTAAGAGGGAAATTTATAGCACTGCAAGCCTTCCTCAAGAGAATGGAAAGAGAGGAAGTTAACAACTTAATGGGACATCTCAAGCAACTGGAAAAGGAAGAAAATTCCAACTCCAAACTCAGTAGAAGAAAAGAAATAACCAAAATTAGAGCAGAATTAAATGAAATTGAAAACAAAAGAATTATACAACAGATCAATAAATAAAAAAGTTGTTTTTTTGGCATTATCTCAGTTAATGTGAAGCGAGTGTATGATGCCCCATGATCATATCAATGTATACAGTTATGATTTAATAAAAAAAAAAGAAAAAAAAAGTTGGTTTTTTGAAAAGGTCAGTAAAATAGATAAACCTTTGGCTAACCAAACCAGGAAAAAAAGAAAAAAAAATAAAGAATGAAAATCAAATAATATTGCCTATAAAGTATAGAAAATTACATCAAAAGATAAAATCTAAGAATTATTAGTGTTCAGGAGGGAGTGAAGCAAGAGCAAAGGATGGAAACAACAGAAAACTTTCCAAAACTTGAAAAAGAGACAAATATTCAGGTACAGGAAGGTCAGAGAATACCAGAGAGATTCAAGCCAAAGAAGACTACCCCAAGGTGCATAAAATCATGATATCAAAAATCAAGGACAAAAAGAGGATTTTAAAAGGAGCAAGAGAAACAAAAAGCAAATAACATATAAATAAATGCTAATTTATCTGGCAACAGACTTTTCAACAGAAACCATTTAGGCCAGAAAGAAGTGAAATGACATTTTCAAAGTGTTGAAAGAAGAAAACTGCCATATGAGAATACTGCGTTCAGCAAAGCTATTCTTCAAATATAAAGGAAAAATAAAGTCTTCCTGAGACAAACAAAAGCTGAGAGAACTCATCACCACCAGACCTGCCTGTCTTACAAGAAATGCTAAGTGGAGCTTTTCAATCTGAAAGAAAAAAATAAAACATAATGTATGAAAACAAAAACATTTTAAGATATATAACCCATTGTTAAAATTAACTATATGGACAAACCCAGAACATTCTAATATTGTAATTGTGGTGTACAATTTACTCATAATTTTTTATGTGAAGCCCAAAAGACAAATGTATCAAAAACAATAATAGCTATAGCAACCTGTTAAGAGATAGGCAATATAAAAATATGCAAATTGGGGAAAAATAAAAAAGTGAATGGATGAAGTTAAAGTGTAGAGTTTGTTTCCATTTTTCATTGTTTCTATCTTTGTGATATAATGTTTGTGATATATAAGTTGTTATATGTATCTTTAAAATATATTTATATCTATAAGATTATTTTGTAAGTATCCTAGTAACCACATGCAAGAACTTATAAAAGATTCACTAAAAATAAAAAGCAATGAATTAAAACACACTACTAGAGAAAACCGCTAACCAGAAAGGGAGACAGTAAGAAAGGAAGGGAGGAATTACAAAACAAGTAGAAACCCAACAACAAAATGGCAGTAGCAGATCCTAGATCCAACTATGTACTGCCTACAAGAAATACACTTCACCTATAAAAACACACATTGACTTAAAGTGAATGTGTTGAAAAATATATTCTATGCAACTGATGACCAAAAAATAGCAGGAGTACCTGTATTTGTCAGATAAAATAGACTGAAAATTAAAGACTACAAAAAGAGGCAATAAAGGTTACTATGTAATGATAAGGGGATTAATTCAGCAAGAGGATACATACATGTATATCATTTAAATATCTATGGAGCTTGCAAGCATATAAAGCAAACATTAATAGATGTAAAGGGATAGACAGATTGCAATACAATACCAGTAAGGAACTTCAGTGTTCCACTGTCTGTAATGAACAGATTATCCAGACATGAAATCAACACAAAGACATTGGTGTTAAATAGCCCTAACTGACATTCACAGGATATTTTGTCCAACTGTTGCAGAATATACATTTTTTCCATCACCACATGGGACCTTATCCAGAATAGACACATCTTAGGTCACAAAACAAGTTTCAACAATTTTAAAAAATCATCAATCATATCAAGTATCTTTTCTGACCACAATATAATAAAACTGGAAATCAGTAACAAGAAGAATCTTGGAAACTAGACCAACACATGGAAATTAAGCAAAATCTTCCTGAGTGACCAATGGGTCAATGAAGAAATTAAAAAGAAAATTTATCAAAATAAGCAAAAATGGAAATACTGTATAACATACCAAACGTGGACTATAGAAAAAGCAGTATTAAGAGGGAAAGAAGTTCATAGCAGTAAATGCTTATATCAAAAAAGTACAAATACTTCAAATAAACCATCTAATGAGGCACCTCAAGAAATTAGAAAAGGAAGAATTAACTAAATTCATAATTAGTAGAAGGAAAGAAGCTCAGATCAAGATTAAGAAAGAATACAAAAGATCAACAAAATAAAATGTTGGTTTTTAAAAAAGATAAAGAAAATCAACAAGTCTACTCTAAGTAAAAAGAGAGAAGACTAAAATAAATAAAATGAAAAAGGAAAGATAATAATTGAGGCTACAAACATATGAAGAATAATTAGAAACTATTATGTACAACTATATGCCAACAAATTGGAAACTTATATATTCTGGTTATTAATCTCTTGTCAGATGAATAATTTGCAAATGTTTTGTGGGGTGTCTTTGTCACTTCATTGATTATTTACTTTGCTGTGTAGAGCTTTTTAGCAAATTATTCATCTGACAAGGAATTAATAACCAGAGTATATAAGGAGCCCAAACAACTCAACAGCAAAAAAACAAATAATGTGAGTAAAAAGTGATCAAAAGATCTGAATAGATGTTTCTCAAAAGAAGACATACTGATGGGCAACAGGTACTGGAAAACATGCTTAACATCACTAATCATTAGAGAAATGCCAGTAAAAACAATAATGATGTATCATCTCACTCCAGTTAAAAATGGCTTTTATTAAAAAGAGAGTAATGGATGCTGGTGAGGATGTGGAGGAAGGGAAACCCTCAAAAGTAGTTGGTGGGATTTTAAATTAGCACAGCCACCATGGAAAATGGTATGGAGGTTCCTCAAGAAAATAAAAATCAAACTACCATATTATCCAGCAATTCCACTACTGGGTATCTATTCAAAAGAAAAATCAATATATGGAAGAGATACTTTCACTTCCATGTTCTTTGCAGCACTATTCCCAATACCCAAAATATGGAATCGATTGATGAATAGATGGATTGATAAAGGAAATGTGGCATATAAACACAATGGAATACTATCCAGCCATAAAAAACAACGAAATCTTGTTATTTGCAGCAACAAGCATGGAACTGAACATAATGATGTTCACTGAAATATCCAATCACAGAAAGACAAATATCACATGTTTTTCTTATAGGCAGAAGATATAAAAGTGGATCTCATGAAAATAGTGGGTAGATTAGTGGCTACCAGAGGGTAGAGGGAAGGGGTGTTTTTAAGAGAAGTTGATTAATGGGTACAAATATATAGTTTGATAGAAGAAATAAACCTAGTATTTGGTAGATCAGTAACATGATTATAGGTTATGATAATCTATTGTACATTACAAAATTGCTAGACAAGAATAATTCAAATGTTTATAGCATAAAAAAATACAATTTTTTTAGGCTTTTTAAAAATTTTTATTTTTACATATACTTGTGTTAATTAGGTTTCCATTTTTCTTTTGCCTTCACAAAATTAAAAAGACTTAAAATTTAATAAAAATAACAATGTTTAAGATAAGGATTAGAAACAAAAACCTTGTAAAGAACGAAGGAACATAAATACATTCAGAAAAGGAATCAGACAATTGCTTCATTGAAATATTGAGCAGTAATAATAATAATGCAAGGAAAGTAACATTCACATTGTCAAATAAGAGTATGTCTATTATAGAATGCTTTGACTCTGAGATTCAGTATGAGTCATCAGTTAACTTCTTATTTTTTGTATCAAAAATTAGACAACTAATATTTCTAAATAAAAGTAAAAAATAACTTCAAAAAACAGATCATGCTAAATCTTACAGACAATAGAAAAAAGAAGAAATACATCAAAATCATTCTACTTGATATAGGTACACTGGATATTAAAGTTGGAGAAAATATATTATTATAAGGAGAAATTACAAACATATGTCACTTATAAATGAGGATACAATATCCTAAACATATTAACATGTTGAGTTAAGAATTAATGTTTAAGTAATATACTTGGATCAAAATTAAAACCAATTTATGTGAAAATTAGTCACTATTTACTTTTCTTTTATTGTTCTTTTTTTTTCTTTTCCTCTCCCTCAGCCCTTTCCTCCTTCTCTGTCTGCTCTCCCCTTACCTCATGTCCCACCATTGTCATTAATTGTCTTCAAATCAAAATTGAGTACATAGGATTCATACTTCTCCACTCCTGTGATGCTTCACTAAGAATAATGTTTTCCACCTCCATCCAGGTTAGTACAAATGCTGAAAAATCTCCATTTTTTATGCCTGAATAATATTCAATTGTATACATATACCACAGCTTGCCAATCCATTCCTGGGTTGAAGGACATTTAGGTTGTTTCCACATTTTGGCGATTGTGAATTGGGCTGCAGTAAACAGCCTAGTACAAGTGTCTTTATAATAAAAGTTTTTTTTCCTTCTGGATAGATGCCCAGGAATGGGATTGCAGGATCAAACGAGAGGTCTAGGTTGAGTTCTTTGAGGTTTCTCCATACTTCCTTCCAAAAAGGTTGTATTAGTTTGCAGTCCCACCAGCAGTGTAAAAGTGTTCCTTTCTCTCGGCGACTGCACCAGCATCTGCAGTTTTGAGATTTTGTGATATAGGCCATTCTCGCTGGGGTTAGATGATATCTCAGGGTGGTTTTAATCTGCATTTCTCTAATAATTAGAGATGGTGAGCATTTTTTCATATGATTGCTGGCCATTCATCTGTCATCTTTGGAGAAGATTCTATTCATCTCTCTTCCCCATTGATGTATGGGATTGTTGGTTTTTTTCTTGTGAATTAACTGAAGTTCTGTAGAGCTCCAGGTTATTAAGTATTTGCCTGATTCAAAATATGCAAATATTCTTTCCCATTGGGTAGGTTGTCTATTTGCTTGGTTGTACAGAAACTCTCCTTGGCTGTACAGAAACTTTACAATTTAATTAAATTCCATTTGTTTATTATTGCAGTTGTTGCTATTGCCATGGCAGTCTTCCTCATAAAATCTTTCCCCAGGCCAATATCTTCCGGTGTTTTTTCTATTCTTTCTTTGAAGATTTTTATTGTTTCCTGCCTTAAATTTAAGTCCTTTCTCCATCTTGAGTCAATTTCTGTGAGTGGAGAAAGTGTGGGTCCAGTTTCAGTCTTTTACATGTGGATATCCGATTCTCCCAGCACCAATTATTGAATAGGGAATCTTTCCCCCCCGTGGACACTCTTCTTTGGTTTATTAAAGATTAGGTGGCTGTAAGTTGTTGATTTCAATGTTAATTAAAGACACAACTCCCTTCACCATAGCCCCAAAGAAAATGAAATACTTAGGAATATGCCTAACAAAAGAGGTGAAGGACCTCTATAAAGAAAATTATGTAAACTTAAGAAAGGAAATAGCAGAGGACCTTAACAAATGGAAGAACATACCATGTTCATGGCTGGGAAAAATAATCAACATTGTTAAAATGTCTATACTTCCCAGAGCAATTTACCAATTCAACGCTATCCCTATTAAAATACCAACATCTTATTTTCAAGACTTGCAAAAAATGATTCTGCATTTTGTATGGAACCAGAAAAAAACCTCATATAGCTAAGGCAGTTCTTAGTAATAAAAACAGCCGGGGGTATCACCATACTGGATTTTAGGCTGTATTACAAGGCCATGGTGGTCAAGACAACGTGGTACTGGCACAAAAATAGAGACATAGACATTTGGAATCAAATAGTAAACAAGGAAAAGTACAAATATTTAAGGTGATGGGTGTCTCAGTTATCTTCATTTTATCTTTACAAATTATATGAATGTGTAAAGCTACATGTGCCCTGGAAAATGCCCATCTATTATGTATCATTAAGAAAAGTAGAATTAAAAAAAATAAATTTGAGAACATTTAAATTTATCTCTGTAATGATTCTGTTTGTAATGACTTTTTTTCAAATGTGCTTTATTGTAAGTGGGGGATGGGAAGGACTGGGCCGTGGGCACCATCTATGAAATTCTCACTTGGGGCAATGTGACCCTTCAGGGTTCCTGATTTTACAAAAGTGTTTTAAAAGGCCTTTGCTAACTCCTAGATTTTTTTATGTCAAAATCTTTCTTTTTCTAGAATAGTGTTTCCTAAACTCTAGTTCAGGGGTCCTCAAACTGCCACCCGTGGGACACATGAGGCAGTGTGATTGTATTTGTTCCCGTTTTTTTTTTTTTTTTACTTCAAAATAAGATATGTGCAGTGTGCATAGGAATTTGTTCATAGTTTTTTTTTTTTTTTTTTTAACTATAGTCCGGCGATCTAACAGTCTGAGGGACAGTAAACTGGCCCCCTGTTTAAAAAGTTTGAGGACGCCTGGTCTATATTTATCTTTTAAGGTAAGGTGGGATTCTTGTATGCAGCAGATATCTGGCCTGAGTTTTTGTATCCAGTCAACTTGTGCCTCTTTAGAGGATAATTTAAACCCTTCACATTAATTGAGAATATTGATAAGCCTTGCAGAATTTCGGTACTGAGTTTTTCAAAAGTCCAGTGAACATTTTTAATCCTTTCGCCAGTGTGGAAGTTGGAAATTGATCAAAAATTTCTGAGTGAGTTTAGATTCCTTCATTTCTTTAAGCTCATCCATGTCTTTTCTATATTCTTCTTCTTTTTTTTTAATTGTTGGGGATTCATTGAGGGTGTAAGAAACCAGGCTACATTGATTGCATTTGTTATGTAAAGTCCCTCTTACAATTGTGTCTTGCTCCCAAATGGTGTGTCACACACCAAGACCCCACCCCACCTCCTTCCCTCTCTCTGCTCTTCCTTTCCCCACCCCTCCCTTTTCTATATTCTACATATTTCTCGTCTGACTTTTGGTTCTGTACTTCCATTTTCTCTTCCAATCCCTTTATTATCTTAATCAATCTTATTTAAATTCTCTTTTTGTTGAATCCATTAATTCTTTATAGGAAGAGACTTCTTTATAAATTGCCTCATGGTCCCATGGAGGAGTTGCTCTAATTTGGTTATTTGTGGTGCCTGAGTTTTTCTGTTGGTTCCTCCTCATGTGTGCTTTCTTCTTGTTCACTTCTTTGTGCACCTTTCTCCTTCACAATTCTTCCTTTGCTTCAAGTTACCTTGTCTCAGAGTTTAGATGAGGAAGAGGCCTGTTGGTGTAGGGTCAGAAGGCAGAGAAGGGTACAGCAAGCAAAGAGAACTGAAAAAAAGAAGAAGAGAAAAAGAAATAAAAAATAAAAAGGGGTAAGTGTAGGAGAAAAGCAAAAGGAAGAAAAAGAAAGGTAAAAACAAGGGAGAAGGGGGGCTAATAGAAGAAAATTGAGGAGCAGGTGAGAACAGGAAGGGAGGATGAGAATGATGGAAGAGATGTTGTTGTTCAGCTCTGGCCTACGGCCACTCCTATAGCTTGAGGGTTGTGACGAGCTGAGCTGGTGGGTTTCTCAAAGACAGGCCCACCTTACTTTTCTGACCACAGTCAGACTCTTCCTTTCCCAAATAAATAAATAAAAAGAGAAGAAGAAAAGCAAACAAAAAACCCAAGAAGTAATAGATAAAAAAGAAAGTAAAGAAAAAAAAGAAAGAAAAAAGTAGAAAAGATCTGTAATGTGATCTTCCTACTACTCTCTTCCTAGGCCAAGATTAGAAAGTTCTTCTGGCTTCTTTGAGCCAGGTTCCTGCTATGGTCAACCTCCTAGGCCACCACCGTGTCCCACTTGCTCTCAGCAAGGAAAGGGTGAAAAGAGAAAGAAGAAAGAAAAAAGAGAAGACTATATATATATATATATGCATAGATCAAGGAAAATTAAATGTGCCATTGGATCAAATTAAGGGGAAGGAGGGAGGAGGGATAAGGAAAGAAAACAGAAAGGCAACAATCCAAGAAAAAGAGAAAGACAATACTAGAAACGGGGTGGGGGTTCATATCTTGGCTGATGCTGAAGTACTTTATGTGGGAGAGATGGAGTGAGTAGAAGGGACTCTATCAACTGGGAGAATGCTGTGGGATGTACTTGGGTGAGGGAATAGTTCAAGCTAAAATTCTGCAACCAAAGCCAAAAACAAAAGAAAAAATTAAAAGAATATAGATGTCCTTGCTCTCGTTGAATGTAACAAATGGGATCCAAGAGAAAAATTCAACCTTAAAAAGCAACATGCATTGAAACAAAATATTAGAAAAGAAAAAAAAACTAAAATAAAAAAGGCTCAGATATCCTGATATAAGCACTCTCAGCAACCAATTGAGGAAGCTAAATTAAAGACAAAAGAGAAAAAAAAAGGAAAAAGAAAACAGCAACAGCAACCAAAAGAAAAAAAAATTATATACAAGACATAGCGATTAGATTTCGGTAGTATATCTATGCTGTAATACAGTTCCTGAACAACAAGTGGCGCTCTGAATTCGGGGGACAAACAACACAGGTATTAACCTCTCTCTGGTTCCCAGACTTAGAGCAGTATGGCAGCTTATTTGTTCCTGGTGGTTGCCCGTCCATCTCAGCACTTAGCTCCCACAGATCTGGGATTCCACAGTTCTGAACAGTTCCTCAGCAACAGGCCTCTGCAATCCTCTACATGGGGACCTGGGGTCCCTGTGCCTGTCCCGAGTGAAGGATCACTCCTGTAGGCAGGATGCTGTCCACCTTGCCCTATGTCCCCAGCAAGAAGCCCGCCAGCACCATGGCACAGTGTTTCCAACAATGGTATGACCCTGATAGGAAACTGTCTCCCCTTACGGATGTCTCCCCCACTGCCAAACCCCAGTGAGGTTGCACCAGGCAGCACCCCAAATTGGCCCCCAAATTCCACTCGGGAGTGCCTACTTCATTCCTTTCAGAATCCCGGAGCCTGATAAGGGCACATGTTCACCTCCAGATAGGCGCCCAGCAACATGTCAGCTCGCACTCGCTTCTGTGTCTCTCCTCTTTCTGGGAACCCCTCCTCTGTGTATGATCCACAGGTTGTGACCCTCCTCAGAGCGGATCAAGCCAGCAATCTAATCTGGCCACCAAATTCTGCTCTTAGAAGTAGTATTTAGTCTCACAAAAGGAACGCAGAAATTATCCCCCGGATCAGGCCACATCCTCCCTGCGCCATCATAACCCCGGGTGTCTGCCCACCCAGAGCCACTGCAGCACTGGGGTAACCTGCCAAACCTTGCCCAGATGTGATAGTTCTCTACACCTCGGCCAAATCCTGCTGTCTGCTTCCATGCTGCACACTCCCAGCCACCACTGTACTCGATATGCCACACTCGGACTGATCCAGCCCTCTCCCTTTGCCCCTTTGCTCTAGGACAGCTCCACTAAAGGTCCTTCCCACCCGCCATCATGCACAGCCCCCCATGAAAGGCATTTGTAACACATTAACTACTGTGTGACTCGCATTTAGCATATGCTAGTTATGAGCCTGGGGCCTTGTGAAGCATATATAACTCACACATTTCTTCATCTAATAACACATCATGGCCCCAAGGAATTTTTTTTCCAAGTGTAGCAGTCAGTGTGTTCAAATGATATTTTCCTACTATGAACATTTCCCTTAAGAGGAAAACAGAGAATAATGCCCTGACACTCTGCCATAAAAATATTTTTGTACTGCTTCCACTTTTATTTTTCCCAGGTACAGAACGTCTTTGAATTCAAATTCTGTTGTGTGAATGATTGTTGCATGGGCGATGCCACAGAGATTAAGCTTGCAATTAAATGTCGGAGAATAAGAAAGCCTGAAAGCTCGCTCAGGCAAACAGCGATTTTATTTCTTCCACCAAGGCTTATATAGGCACATAACTTAATCAATAAACATGTGGCTTAAAACTTGGCCCCAGGCCTCTTACTGCCTGACACCTAGTGGCCTACAGATTAACTGGATTAACTGATAACCACTTCACTAACATTATCTAAAGCTATTTTTATGCTAAGTAATCAAAAACAAAACCACAAAACAAGGTTCTGGGGAAATAAGATGTTTGAATGCTGGACCTTTAATGGACCATCTGGAGGCAGTCAATCACCTTTAGGGAGTCTTCTGGAAATAGCTGAGCTATACAGGTATCTGCCTACAGGCCTGCCCCCACGAAGCTCGGCCCTAAATCACTTCTACGTGATTAGTCCCTAAGCCACATGTGTAGTTCTATCCAGGTTTTTTCCCTTCCACTCACAAAAGACTTCAAACTTCCTTCACAAAATGGAACCATTGAAAGGTTTACTTATAGGATTTTTGTCTATAATTCCCTTTTGGAAACTTTGCAGTGTGATTTGTTCTCAGCCACCTTCCTGTATTTTCATGGCTCTGTATTTCATAACTGTCTAGAATTAACCAAGATGCCTACAGCAGCCATCTAGCAGACGTGTCCCTGAGCCATCTGCTAGAGAACAGCCTGAGATGGTAGAGGTGAAGTCTCTCTTAGAGTAGCTACGTGCCCTGGGGCCAAGAGTAGTCCTCTGGTATCCCTTCACCTACAAAAGCTAACCTCTTTGCTTGTTAAGATGTTCATTCCCTCCCTTATTTGGATGCTAGTATTGAGGAGGAAAGGCAGAAATGAGTCTTGCCCTCTGGAATTCCTCACACTTGAAAAGGAAAAAAAAATACTTTCTAAAAGGACAAGGAAAACCCACCTAGAAGGTGGTGTAAAAACATACAATGCAAAAATGCACTTTAGGCACAGTGCAGTGTCTCCTGGGGGGGTGGGCACCCAGCACTTCACTGAGCAGAACAGGGGTGGAGAATGTTCCCAACGTTAGGATGCCCTTATTGACACTGGAGTCAGACGTGTCTGTTTTCCAACCAGTCCTGCCCCTCCCTGGGTTTGCCACCTTAAAAAATTTTGTTTTCTTATTTGAGGCTCTGTCTTCCATTAAATATGAAAGCAGGCCTCATCATAATGTATGATAAGAGCAAACCTTCAGAATATTATGTTAACTGAAATACGCTGGCAACAAAATGATGCATATTACATTAACTTCACTTATATAAACTATCTTAAGTAGTCAAACTCATAGAAAGAGAAAATAGAATGGTGTTTGTCAAGGGTGTTACTCAAGGGTTGAAGAGAGGGTAAAAGGAGTTTTTACTTAGGGGGTATTGAGTGGTAGATCTGAATGATTTCAAAGTTCTAGAGATCTGTATAACAGTAAGTAACAAATATACTTAACACTACTGAAATGTAAACTTAAAAAGATTTTTAAGGTCAGATGTGGTGGCTCACTCCTATAATCCTAGCACTCTGGGAGGCCGAGGTGGGTGGATAGCCTGAGCTCACAGGTTTGAGACCAGTCTGAGTCAGAGCGAGACCTAATGTCTAAAAATAGCTGGTCATTGTGTTGTTTGCCTGTAGTCCCCGCTACTTGGGAGGATGAGGCAAGAAAACTATTTGAGCTCAAGAGTATGAGGTTGCTGTGAACTATGATACCATAGCACTCTACTGAGCCAAGGTGGACAAAGTGAGACTGTCTCAAAAAAAAAAAGGTATTTTTTTTATAAGATAAAAGTTCATTTTAATAAAGAAAAAATTCAACATTGAAAAAAAGTATTTTTAGGAATACTTTTGGCTGTGTTTTGTTGTGAGACACAGATTCACTCTGTAGGGTAGAGTGCCACGGCATCATAATTGCCCACAGCAGCCTCAAACTCTTGGGGTCAAGAGATCCTCTTTGGAAGCGGGGATTAGTGTGCTCCCACTAAATGGGCACAATTTAATGGTAGAAGGCATGACTCCTTAGTGTGGGACACAATCACAATAAGGACTCTCTTGTGAGTCCTTATTGAAAATGCAAACATTGTAACCTAATTGTACCACACATTGATCAGAAATTAAAAAAAAAAAAAAAAAGAAAGAAAGAAATCCTGTTGCCTGTCTACTGAGTAGCTGGGACTCTAGGTGTGAACCACCACAGCTGGCTAGGGTCTCTCTCTCCCTCTTGCTCAGGCTGGTCTTGAACTCCTGAGCTCAAGCAATCCATCCACCTCAGCCTCCCAGAGTGCTAGGTAGGATTCCAGGTGTGAATCATCCAGCATGATAATACCTTTTGTTATGTGTTCTTTTAATAATACAATTTTAAACAGATAACAAAAAGAGACAGTCAATAAATCTTTCCAAAAATTACCTTCAAATAACAAGTGTTTCTCTCACACACATAAAAACATAGATCCATCATTGAGCATATGGCAAAATTAAGACAATTTTTATGATCATTCAACTAGATAAGATGAAACAAACATTAAAAACTAAGGAAGAGCTGGGGCTCAGTGGCTCATGCCTGTAATCCCAGTAGTCTGGGAGGCCTAGGCAGGTGGATTGCCTGAGCTCACAGGTTCAGGACCAGCCTGAGCAAGTGCAAGACCCCATCTCTAAAACATAGCTGGACATTGTAACGGGTGCCTGTAGTCCCGGCAACTAGGGTGGCTGAGACAAGACAATAGCCTGAGCCCAAGACTTTGAAGTTGCTGTGAGCTATAAGTACACGACACTCTATCAAAGGTGACGATGTGAGACTCTGCCTCAGAAAAGAAAAAAAAAAAAACTAAACAAGAAAATAAATATATAAGATAATCATAAAGAAAGTCTGTTAAGAAAAACACATACATATATTATTAGTGATATACATATGCCTAATATTTTGATTGAACCTCACCTTGACTTAAAGTGTATATATAGAGCTACAAACTCTTATCTAAGAATATAAGACATAGACAAACCAAACACACAATAAACTGATGTTAAGGTAACTGGCCTACCAAGAAACACAGTCATAGGGTGTTATAAAACAAGAATATTAGAAACTTTAGCTTATGAAATTCTGTATGGAAATTAATATGACATTAAAAAAGAATGTTTTTCTAGATAACTAGAAGGTTCAACTATGACCTATGATCCCTATGTATCTATAGAGAGCAGATATTTTCAATCACTGGCACATGGTGTATGAAAATACAATTTCACAGAAAATACACTGTAATCAATAATAAAGAACCTCAGGTAAGAATTTTTTTTTCTTTGCAGTTTCTGGCCAGGGCTGGTTTTGAACCCTCCACCTCCAGCATATGGGGCCGGCACCCTACCCTTTTGAGCCACGGGCGCCGCCCTCAGGTGAGTATATTTTAATGCATAGCACTTAAAAGGCTTTACAAATAATAGGTTTTTCCTGGACGCTGTGGCTCATACCTGTAATCTCAGCGCTCTGGGAGAATGAGGTGAGTGGACTGACTGACCTCAGGAGTTCAAGATCAGCCAGAGACAGAGTGAGACGCCCTCTCTACAAATGGCCAGGCATTGTGGAGGGCACCTGTAGCCCCAGCTACTTGGGAGGCTGAGGCAAGAGAATCAATTGAGCCCAAGAGTTTTACATTGCTGTGAGCTATGACACTACTGCACCCTACTGTGAGTGACAAAGGAAGACTGTCTCAAAAAAAAAGAAAAAAAGAAAAACCACAAAGTAGCTGGCAATACAGGCATGCATCCATTGAGACTTTTCACTCTCCAGAAGATGCTCTGGTGAACATATGGCCCCTCTCACCCCCACTAAATTACTCAATGAACACCCAGTTATTTACATACACTTGGAAAGAGAAATTCCTCCTTGAATTCACAGAGCTTGAGCTAGAACTAAGTACACAGTAATACATGTAAATATCATGAAAGTGCAGTTTGATAAGTATATTCTTAACTATGACATTTTATAATTAAATATCTGTAACTACTGTATTTTATCTAATCCTGAACAATATGGCCTTCTTGATTCTAGAACTATTTGATGCTGCAGGAACAGTAGAAATGTCCAGGGATGTGTTTCAAATCAAGAATGGAACCTCTGCTTGTTGTCAACACGTCAGTTTTGTATCTTTTTCATTTCAAATCCTCACTGTGGACTCTATTTGGGGGTACACCGTGTCTGTGCTATGACTTATTTTACGAAACAGAGAATACAATGTGGGGGATTGGGTTTAGTTTTTCAGATAATCTACTTCAACTTCGATGACACTTTTGCACACTGAAAGCCCACTTGCCTGCAGAGCAGCAGTTGGACCTCACAGTGCGGATTGTGCCTTCACTGGGAAGGTTCTGTGACGCCCATCACCGTGGTGACGTGAGAGTATATATCTTGGCCCCTCCTGTTGCCACTTGCCATTCAACATGGGAAACCTGAAAAGCAGATTCAAAGGTATGTTCATACTGACCCGTAGGAGGCCCTGCTCCTTCACAGTGACTAGATTATTTCTCACAATATTTTACTTACAAAATTATCCTCAGCATTTTCCCATGGGTGGTTATAATGTGTTTCTGGTTTTGTTTGATTCCCTAATTTATAGTTGATACTCCTGTCAAGCAGGTTGCCCTAAAGTTTATCTCCTCCTTTCAAAAATATATTCTTTTTTCTTATGTCCTGTGATCCTCAAACATTGCTCAATTAGATGTCCCCTAAATTGGAAAATATGGGAACATCTATTTCCATGTCATTTTAACTTAACTGAGTACCTGCTAAAACCATTCATTTTAAAAATTTGAAGGAAATCCAGAAAGCAGGGGATGATTTTGTGGGTTTTCACATGTTAAACTCCATGTTTCACATGTCTTTTCTTTTTCCTGAAATGTGTGCTGAGTTCAGTCAACTTTTGGCACGTCATTTCTGTTCATATGTAAATTTAAAAAAACAACAAATCTCAGTGTGTGCTCCCTGGTGTCACTATATAAAACAAAACACACATTGACTTTAATTCTGTAGAGGCTGGTCAGATAAGTAGACAAGGAGGCTACTAGTTTATCTCAATAGATTACCAAAGCACCAGCCCAGATGGCTACTCTTCCAGTGAATTCTCCCTGCCTGCTAACTCGGGTTTAATGAGTGGTAGGAAAGGTTATTGTTTGTGAAAACATTATGAGGCAGCTTTTCACAATGTCCTACATTCTGAGCACACTTGGGGGAGAAGCAGACACTGGTTATTAAGTGTGGTCACATAAGGGGCAGCTCACAGCATGACGTACTGGGGGAGAAAGGCCACAGATGTGATGCCAAGACCCTAAGAGGATTTCCTTCAGTAGAAACAGGGCCACATTAGGGACGGAAGATGTGTATGGTAGAGGAGAGAGGATGTGTCGTGATCAGGGCAACCTCCTTATCCAGGCATGTCCTCCGGGGCATCGACTTGGATTCCCCTTGAACAATGGGTAGGAATGTTGGAGAAAGAGTCAGGGGAGCTCTTGAATCAGGAGTCCAGGATATGGTGGAGAGGTCCCAGTCATCAGAGGTCTGCGCCTCCCATGGGACCATGTACACTTCCCATGCCAGATCCATCACTCATTCATGATGTGATGCTAAAAGCCACTTAGCTTCCCTCAATGTCACAACCACTCAGTAGAGAACAGGAGGTACAGCACCTGCTCTGCCCACCCACAGTCTGATGTGGGGATCACAGGCCATAATGCCAGACGTTCTCTGACAGCTGCAGAGCATCATACCCACAGAAGGGATGAGAAATCACCCTCCACCCCCACTGCCCTGCAGTGGTCCTAGCACACTACCTGGGGTCCGGTTTGTTCCCCCTGCCATTTAGGAAACACAGAAGACGACTAACGGACCAGTCCTCTTCCTCACGATTCACCTGGATTGAGTCATTTCAGCTGCCTCATGTCGTAACAACAAATAAGCCTATTACCATAGTCATATGACAGTGCAGAGAACTGAGAACAGAGGGACCTCATGACCTTCTCAGGTGTAGGTGCCTGTCAATGGGCTTGGACCCCGTCCCTAACTCTGCACCACCAGCGCCCTGCTCTCTGTCTCTCTGCTCTGCTGCCTTTCTGTGTGGTCTCATCTCCATGAAGGCTTGGCCCACACAGGCTCCCTGAACCCCACGATCTCCCTGAAACCCAGCTTTCATCAGATGGCTCTGCTTGGAACTCAGTAAACAATGGGATCAGATGTTCAAACTCAGAATCCAATTTTACTAGTTCTCTCTGGACTTCTGTCAGGAAGATGCTTAAAGTCATCCCTATTGGGAAGGCACTAACCATGTTCTTTGCTGACAGCACTGACTCCCACGCCACCCCCAAGAGCAGAGCATTGTACTGCATCAGTTTTGGTCACCTGAAAAACTTACTGTGACCATGAAGGTTATTTAGAATAGTGACTGGGTATTACTTGGTGTCCCAGATGTAATACAAACCTATGAAGCGTGTAAGCTGTGTTTTTCATGCAGCAATATTTTAATTTTCCAAGTCATAAGTGCTGCTGCAACCACAGAATTCAATATACATTTTCAAGTCAAGATTGGTTCACATTCGATGGCAGATAATAATTGAAGCTCGTGTCTAGATACTACCTGGTTATTGACCATTGGCTTAAAAACATCTCACTGGACCATGCTTGGTGGGTGAGGCCTGTCATCCTTGCCCTTTGGGAGGCTGAGGCAGGAGGATCCCTGGAGCCCAGGACTTTGAGGTTGCAGTGAGCTATGATGACACCACCCACACTCTAGCTTTCAATCCAGGGAGGCAGAGTGAGACCCTGTCTTGCCCCGACCCCTGAAAATGTCTGCCTGAAAGAATGGTGCTAAATGATGATTTCTAATAAAGGCATCACCTCATCTAGAAGAGTTTGGGGTTGACATAAAAATGGATCCATGTTCCCCTATCAATCTTTCCTCTCTCCCCCATGTCCTATTGGCAATGATCAATGACATCTTCACTTACTGGGATACATTTGTTACAATTAATCTAAAACTTGACATCTGATTCTCTAAAGTTAATCATTTCCATTCAGGTTCACTCTTTCCACTGGGCATTTCTGTCAGTTGTGACACCTTCAAAGCCCTTTTGCCCATTGTGTCCTCATGCGGTGCACTCTCCCTGCCCTCAAAGGCCCCTAACCCTTTGTTGGTCCACAAACCCTGGCAACTATTGAGATTTGCACTGTTTTTATATTTTTGCGTTTCCAGAATGTCATGTAATTGGAATGATAAATAATGGAGTTGTTTTATTATTATTTTTTTTTTTGAAGGAGTGATGAGAGCTTTGTTAGCACCCAGCAGACAGGTCAATGGGTGGGTTGACAGGACAATGGCGGGGTGTTCAGGTGGGCAGCAGGGGACCAGTGGGCAGGTGAACATGGCTCAGGCAGGTAGGCAGGTAGCAAGCAGGGAGGATGCAGTTGGGGGCTGCCCTGCGAGGGGTGTGGCATCCCTCCAGCTGCTGCCTGCTGGGGCCTCGGTCTGTGGCTTAGAACTCAGAACTCGGTGTCTACAACGTGGAAAGCTGGCCTGCCTGAGTAAGGCATTGATGAAGACTGAAGGCTGGCCTCCTTTTGTAGCTGAATCTCCTTTAGTGCAAATATGGAAGTAGTGTCAGGAAATTTGTGGATCCGCTCCCCCAGACTGAAGAAGAATGGATGTTTCATGGCATCCTCTGCAGAGATGCGATTTTGACCCTCAAACTGTAGCAGCTTAGAGAGGAGGTCAGCCCCGAAGCTATCAAGTCAGGGTGCATGGCTTAAAAGGGCCTCGGCTGGGTACTTGGGATACTTGTATGTCTTAAACTCCTCATTGGACAGGATGCCTGGCCACGTGTCCTCAGTTGGGGTTCCTAAGATACCGAAGATGAAGTGCAGCTGTTCTTCCACTGCGGAGCCCGTGAAGAGGGGTCGGCCATCTCATAGAAGATGCAGCCCACACCCCACATGTCAACCTGAGTGGAGTAGTCTGTGGACCCAAGCAGGATGTCAGGTGGCTGGTACCACAGTGTCACCACCTCATTAGAGTATGTCTTTGTTGGGATTGACTTGGCCCGGGCCAGACCAAAGTCAGCTAGCTTGAGCTCTCCCATCTCGTTGATAAGCAGGTTCTGGGGCTTGAGGTCTCGGTGCAGCACCTTCTGCCGTGGCAGTAGGCCAGGCCATGGAGCAGCTGGAACAGGAACAGTTTCACCTTGTGCATGTTGATTAGGTTCCCACAGTCATCCAGGTACTGCTTCAGGTCCTTGTCCAGGTACTCAAAGACAAGGGTGAGGGATTTCTCCGTGTGGATAATGTCATGTAGCCTAACAATATTGGCATGTTTGAAGTCCTTGAGCAGAGACACTTCCCGGATGGCAGTGCAGGGTGCCCCCTCTTGTGTTCCAGTCTGATCTCCTTGAGTGCTACAAGGTTGTCTGTAAGCTTGCTTTTGCCTTTGTATACTGTGGCATAGGTATTGTCGCCCAGTTTGTCCAGCTGGATGTAGGTCTCTAGTTTTCCAAAGCCAATCTCCGAGAGGGTGACATGACGGAGGCAGCGGCTGAGGGGCTTGTCAAAAATGGGACTATTTAGAGTCAGCTTCTCAAGGTAACCCTCAGCCGGATGTCAGCTGGTAGTGACAGGCGCTTGTTAATGTCCTCAGTGGAGATCTGGAGTGGGGGATGGTTGCACATGCGCACCCTCACTGGAGCCTGCACCTCATCCTAGGATGTGGCCCAAGCCTGGTCACTCTCCCCATCAGACCCAATCTTCAAGGACTGCTGGGACCAGCGCCTGCGGCCAACAGAAGAAGAAGGAGGTCGCGCGGCCTGAGCCCGGGCCGTTGCCCCAGGTGCCACCGCGCCAGCCCCGCGGCTCTGAGGCTGCTGGCAGCCCCGCCGGTGGCCATGGATCGAATGAAGAAGAGCAAACGGCAGGTGTCCATGACACTCGGAAGTGGCCGAGGCATAGATGAGACCAAAGGTGCCTCTGAGCAGATAGGCCTGGATGAGAGTGGCTGTGGTGGTGGTAGTGCCCTTGGGGAACCTCCATCTATATGCGGCCCACTCAGCTCTCACCAGCGATTGTGCACGAGGACTTGAAAATGGAGTTGTTTTAGACCAACATTTCACTCATCCATAGATATTGAATGTTCCTTCATCTCTCTGTCATGGCTTGTGTAGATCTAACATTTCATCTGGCTTTTTATCTCCTTTGTTTCAGCAAAGCAATGTTTCTCCCGCTCCTGCTGCCCTTCAGTCGTCCCACGTCTCCCACCCATCCCTCTCTATCCCCAGCCTGTTACCCTGACCCCACTCATGCCACCTCCTCGCCTCTGGTGCCCCCTGGACCTATTTAGGTCATCAACCCCTTCTCGAACACGGTCCCTGCCTGCCCCTGCCGCTTCATGTCCCCTTTCTCGCCCCCGGTCCCTGCCCACACTCACTGTTGCACGGTCCCACCCCAGCCCCCTGTTTTTGCCTGGTCACCTGCGTCCACAGTCCCCTCCCAGCCCCCTGTTTTTGCCTGGTCACCTCCGTCCACAACCCCCTCCCAGCCCCCTGTTCCTTCCTGGTAACCCCCCTCCCCACTCCCCTCCCAGCCCCCTGTTCCTGCCTGGTAACACCCCTCCACAGCCCCCTCCCAGCCCCCTGTTTCTGCCTGGTCAGCCCCCTCCACAGCCCCCTCCCAGCCCCCTGTTCCTGCCTGGTAACCCCCCTCCCCACTCCCCTCCCAGCCCCCTGTTCCTGCCTGGTCACCCCCCTCCACAGCCTCCTCCCAGCCCCCTGTTCTTGGCGGGCCATGCCCCACCACAGCCCTCTCCAAGTCCCGAGCCCCTGCCCACCTGCAATTGTCTTCGGTCCCTCTTCTGCTGGAGATCCAACAGAATTGCCCCAGAGCGACCAGCCAGGCAACCCTCGCCACCTGCACACTGCCCACTTCGCAGGCTGCGTTGGTGGCGGTAGCCCCGTTACAAGTCCAGGAAGAACCAGATGTGGGGCCACCAGTCATTGCCTGGAATGGACTGGCCATGGACTGGAAGCACAGGCAAGCACTTTACTCTGCAGCATGCCTTTTTCTCAGTTGAAGTGAAAGATACCCCTCAACAAAATGGGTCTTTTTCCCTGGGACCCAACATCATGGGTTTCTGTGGCCTCTGATGCGGCTGAGACAAGAGGCCTGTCCCTAGCCCAGGTCGACTTCCCCATGAACTTGTGCCTCCTCCTCTGAGGTATTCTTTCTCCTTGGAAGGTGGACTGCAGGCTAGCATCACTACGTTGTTTATGTTATAACCTTATCAATGGCCACCACACCCAGCCATTGATAAAGTTATAATATAAATTTTGAGGGGACAGAAACAGTGTGACTATAGGAGATGTAATGGTAGAAAGACACACCTTCACATTATTGGTTCTCCAGGAATTTGTTTTGGTGTTTCTCTCACCATTAGTGTGAAATTGACTTTTGCTCAGCCCTACAAATGCTATGGAGTCATTTCCATTCTCATTAGCATTTTCTGTGCTGCATATGGAACAGGGAACGCAGAGCAGTAAAGCAGCGCTGTCGAAAGAGTAAAGACAGGAACTCTAGGAGCAGACGCGGTGGGGGCACCTTACCAACGTGACAGTGAGGTGCTCATGTTTTGTGCATATCAGTTCTCACTTACCATTGATAGGTCCTTGGAAACTGCAACTTTAAGTGAAATGACATTATCTATTCCATAGAAATTTAGCACTTTTTTTCAATTTACCTATGGTAAAATTGCTTTCCTTAATAAGTACATCATTTTGCTTGAAATCACAGTTGCTTTGAATGTATCAATGACATTAACTGAGGACTTACTACATGTGTGTATATATGCATAGAAGAATTTAATATATATGCATACACATTATATTTGTTATTTGGCTTAAATAATGCTGATGCAGTGTATATGTGTGTGTGCACATGCCTGCATACACTGAGTATATACAGTGACGCATTATATCGGGTGTCCATAAAGTTTGGCTGTAATTGCATACAAAATTTATAGACACCCTGTATACTGAGGCATCATATGAATAAATACCTATATAGTGCTAAAACTGTATATTTTTAAAACAATGTTATTGAATATTTATTTAAACAAGTGAAATAAACATCTGTGATAATAAGGATTTTAAATTTGAAATAGAAAAATAAAAATTAATACATTAGGAAAATTCTATTTGATGACTATTTTCATGTGTGGGTAATAATTTTAAAATGACACATTTTGTGTCAAAATATACATACCATATATGGTCCTAATTTCCATCGTAATGTATGGAAAAGTGTTCAAACTTGAATCCCTTAATTAAAGGCCATTTTTTTATATTCTTTTTTATTTCATAATTGAAAATAGCTGGTTTTAAATTTCATAAGTCCCTAACCCCAAATAATACTTAAAAAATAATTTTTCTATTTCATGCAATCACACACTGGATATTTATAGAAATATAAACTTATTGCCCGGTTGGGGCGGGGGGGAAGAGGGAGGGCGGGGGAGGGAGAGGCGATCCCGGAGTCGTTGTGGGCCGCGGGCCGGACCGGGTCCCGGGTCGGCGGGAGCCCGGGCCGGGCGGAAGGGCTTGGCGGGCCGTTGGAGAGCCCCCGCGGCTATCGGGTCCCCTCCCTTGACGGACTCGCGCGCCCTGGCGCCCGGAGCCTCCGGCGCTGTGCCCACCCCGCTCCAGTTCGCGTCTCCCGACTCCAATTAGAGCAACCCGAAGGCCATGGAGGCTGAAGAGACGATGGAATGCCTTCAGGAGTTCCCTGAACATCATAAAATGATCCTAGACCGATTGAATGAGCAGCGAGAGCAGGACCGGTTTACTGACATCACCCTGATTGTCGACGGACACCATTTTAAGGCTCACAAGGCTGTTTTGGCTGCTTGCAGTAAGTTCTTCTACAAATTCTTTCAGGAATTTACTCAGGAACCTTTGGTGGAGATAGAAGGTGTCAGTAAAATGGCCTTTCGTCATTTAATTGAGTTCACATATACAGCAAAATTAATGATACAAGGAGAAGAAGAAGCCAATGACGTATGGAAAGCAGCAGAGTTTCTACAAATGCTAGAAGCTATCAAAGCCCTTGAAGTCAGGAACAAAGAAAACTCAGCTCCATTAGAGGAAAATACCACAGGAAAAAGTGAGGCCAAAAAAAGGAAGATTGCAGAAACATCAAATGTGATAACTGAGTCGTTGCCATCTGCAGAATCAGAACCTGTTGAAATTGAGGTAGAGATTGCCGAAGGCACAATCGAAGTGGAAGATGAAGGCATGGAAACGTTAGAGGAAGTGGCTTCTGCCAAGCAGTCTATAAAGTACATACAGAGCACAGCTTCCTCTGATGATTCAGCTTTGGCACTGTTGGCAGATATTACCAGCAAGTACCGTCAAGGTGATAGAAAAGGGCAGATTAAAGATGAAGATGGCTGTGCATCTGACCCCACAAGCAAACAGGTAGAAGGAACACATGAAATCACACTCCACTGAGAGTTTCAAGTGTGAAATATGCAATAAAAGGTATCTTCGGGAGAGCGCATGGAAACAGCACCTAAATTGTTACCACCTTGAAGAAGGTGGAGTCAGTAAGAAGCAAAGAACTGGGAAAAAAATTCACATATGTCAGTACTGTGAGAAACAGTTTGATCATTTTGGACATTTTAAAGAGCATCTTCGAAAACATACAGGTGAGAAACCTTTCGAATGTCCAAATTGCCATGAACGATTTGCTAGAAATAGCACCCTTAAATGTCACCTCACTGCATGCCAAACTGGAGTGGGGGCAAAAAAGAGAAGAAAGAAGCTTTATGAATGCCAGGTCTGTAACAGTGTGTTTAACAGCTGGGACCAGTTCAAAGATCACTTGGTAATACACACTGGAGATAAACCCAACCATTGTACTTTATGTGATTTGTGGTTCATGCAAGGAAATGAACTGAGGAGGCATCTCAATGATACTCACAATATTTCAGAGCGTCTAGTAACTGAAGAAGTTCTTTCAGTAGAAACACGTGTGCAAACTGAACCTGTGACATCAATGACTATTATAGAACAAGTTGGGAAGGTGCATGTGTTACCATTACTTCAGGTCCAGGTAGATTCAGCACAAGTAACTGTGGAACAAGTCCATCCAGATCTGCTTCAGGACAGCCAAGTGCATGATTCACATATAAGTGAGCTTCCAGAGCAAGTCCAAGTGAGTTACCTAGAAGTGGGTCGAATTCAGACTGAAGAAGGTACTGAAGTACATGTGGAGGAGCTGCATGTCGAACGGGTAAATCAAATGCCGGTAGAAGTACAAACTGAGCTTCTAGACACAGACTTGGATCACATGACTCCAGAAATCATGAACCAAGAGGAGAAAGAGCCTACCCATGCAGAGACTGTTGAGGCTGCCAGGGAAGATCAGGAAAATGCTGAGGATTTAGAGACCAGGCCAACAGTGGATTCCCAAGCTGAAAAAGCCGGGGAAGAGGACAGAACAGTTATGCCAGTTTTAGAATGAAATAACGAATATATTTTTAAATTTACATGTTAGGCTTTTGAACTGTTTAAGGTCAGTGTGACTGTCCTTAAAGCTAACAGACAAGTGGACCAAAGTTAAACCTTATTTCCTGTTGTGCTGATCCGTTTATCAAAACAAACTGATTCTCCTCCCCTCTCTTAATGCCACAGAGGAGGGATTTTTCCCACACATGAAGGGGAGCTTTGAGGAGTATATTTCGGGAAACTTACATGGATTATATTCTTATTACATAGTTGGGTACGAATTTATTTTCATTGTGGTAAAGGTTCTCTCTTTTTTCTTTCCAAAAAAAAAAAAAAAAAAAAAAAAAAAAAGAAATATAAACTTATTTTGTTGGAACCGAAAATTCCATTAATGAAATCAAATACATTGTGCAAGTGAGATAAACATGTACATACCACATCCAGCCTTCCCTGTGCAGCTGCATTTTTAATCTTTTCTATCACATAGGAAGAGTTAATCGTGGGGAGAAAAAAGCCTTATGGTGGTGATAATTTTGACTATAAAAAAACACTGATAATGTCTGTTGATGTTTTCAGATATACAATTATTTCACTTTTAGTACAACAATGAACTTATTTTTCATTTATGCTACCGTCTAAAACTGCATAATTTTACAAACTGGTATTGGAATCTCAGCCAACACCTTTCTCCTCCTCTTCTGCATTTTCATACTTCCTCTGATCACAGGGTGAAACCCACGGACCTGACCATCTGACATTTGGCCTTCGTTCATGTGTGAAGTTCTTCACGGTACTATTATTGGGGTCTCCAGAACTCTTTGGGTCATTGAACTTTCAGAATGACCTTACATGCGAGGCATTTTTCTACTAGAGCAGAGGGATCAAGGATCTCTCCATATGCACCACCAGCCTCCTGAGCATGCTCCAGGCCATCACTGTCAGCCCCACCACCTCCTGGTTGGCCAGATTTAAACGTAAGTCCACAGATTACATCATCCATGTTTTACTTTTTGTGGTCCTGCACCTTGTCTTTTAATCATAGCATGATCTTCTACACCATAGCTACTTATCATTTGATCAGACAAATCTACTGAAGATAAACACTTCTCACTTTCCCCCATGAATCCCATCATCAGGAGACTTCTTTTTGCTCTGTCATTATCCAGGCATGTCTCCTCTGTAGGAATCATGCTGCTCTCAAGTGCTTACGTGGTGATCCTCTTGCTCAGGGAGCAGAGACGATCCCAGCACCTTCACAGCGCCAGACTCTCCTCTAAAGCCTCCCCAGAGAAGATGGTCACCCAGACCATCCTGCTGCAAGTGAGTTGCTTTGTGGTCATGTAGTGGATGGATTTTATTATTTCATTCTCCTCAACCTTGTTTTGGGCATATGGCTCAGTCATCGGAATGTCCAGAAGATGCCACATTTGATCCTTTGGTGCTACTCAGTTCAAACAAAAGAATAATGTTCTCCAAAATATACAAAATAAGTGGCATAAAATAAAATTAATTCTCTGAAGAGTAGGTTTTTCTCTCCTCATTTACCTTTTCACGTAGAAGATAATTTGTTTGATTTAATTACCATGTATAAAAATTATACTCTTATTATATATCAGTTATTTAAGAACTGATCTACTTAAAAGCTTCATGATTGGACTTTCATCCGCTGCCTCCATGGGGAAGGTGAATGTGGCCAAGTTGCGCTACCTGAGCTGGGATGGCTTCAGGGTTTTGACCGGTGTTGAAATGACCATGAAGAACCATGAGATAGTTCCCTGCAGTTTGATCACTTCTATAGCTGGCTGTAAGAAAGTTTTAAGAGAATTAGTGAAACATAAACTCATAGCTTGGGAGCGTTCCAAGACTGTCCGGGGCTATTTATTGACAAATGTAGGCTATGATTATGGCTTTGAAAACACTTTGTTCCAGACAAGTAGTTGAGTCTGTTGGAAACCAGATGGGTGTTGGCAAAGAATCAGATATTTACATTGTTGCAAATGAAGAAGGACAGCAATTTGCATTAACACTTCACAGACTAGGAAGAACCTCCTTTTGAAATCTAAAAAACAAGCCTGATTACCATAAACACAGGCATGTGTCTTAGCTTTATTTATCTCCTCTCTCTGCGGTGAAGGAATTTGCTTATATGAAGGTGTTATATGGGAGGAAATTTCCAGTTCCAAAGCTAGTTGTTTATAATCGCCATGCAGTGGTCATGGAGATCATAAATGGTTATCCTCTATGTCAGATACACCATGGTGAAAATCCTGCCTCAGTCTATGATGAAGCTATGGAACTAATTGTAAGACTTGGGAATCATGGGCTGATTCACGGAGATTTCAATGAATTCAATCGCATTTTGGATGGAAATGATCGTATCACCATGGATCGATTTCCTACAGATGATCTCAACTTCTCAAACCAGTGCTGAAGGGTATTTCGACAGAGATGTCAAGTGCATCAGAGATTTCTTCATGAAGTGTTTTGGCTATGAAAGTGAGCTTTATCCAACCTTTAGTGATGTCAGGACGGAAGGCTCTCTTGATGTGGAGGTTTCTTCCAGCAGCTACACAAAGGAGCTACAGGCTGGTGACCACCTGCTGCAGCCAGTGGGCCCAGATGAGAGGGCCACTGAGACAGAAGAGGGACCTCAGTTTTCATTTTCTGATGGAGAAGTGTCAGAAAAATCAGAGGTTTGTAGTTCCAAAGATGAAAGAGAACAGAACTGTGTGGACCAGTCGGGTGGCTACAGATCATTCGAAGACCTGGAACACATCAGGGAGGACAGTTCATCAGAGCAGAGTGCTGGCGCACACCACTTTGAAATGACTGACTTCAGCCAGGTTTAGAAGAAATGAAAGGGCAGGTTGTTGACAAAAATTCCATACCTGAATTTTCTGAGGAGAAAAACAGAAATGAAAATTACCTGAGACAAGGTGGTCAGACACATCAAGGAGAAGCCTCTGGTGGCTCTGAGGAGTGTGTGGATGAATGCTCTCATCTAACTGCCTTGTGTCACTGAGTAAAGAATCCAGGCCTCTCAGAAATGAAAAACATATGGGAGACATTAATTGGTGTAGAACAAGAAAGAACTCTGAGTATTACTTCTTCTACGGGCAGTGTTGCGAGCTGTTCAACAATTCTTCCCGAACTCATGAAACAGAAGGTGAAACGTCAGTTGACAAAACAGCAAAAATCAGCAGTCGGTGATTACAAAAAACAGAAGCAAATGTGTTTACCAAGCAATGAAGGGAAAACATGCAAAGTATTAAATCAAGTTGGAAGCAGCTGGCTTTTGGGGAGAATAATATATATTTTTGATATTTTTTTAAAGTTACTCTACTCACCTTTTAAGTCACTTTTAGTCTTCTTTTGCATCAAGGCCAATATATAAAAAGATGAATAAATCTGATTTCATTTATAAAAAAATGAAATGATGGTGAGTAGAAGGCCTATGTTCCACTGGCTTCTGATTATGATGCTCTGTATGTTGCCAACAAAATTGAGATCATTTAAACCAAGTCGAGGTGGCTCATTCTAAATACATAACTTTTCATCATTAAAAAAAAAAACCCAAGAAATTTGTTATCTTTTAATTTGCTTCCCTAAACTTCATATCAGGAAACTTCTCTATCTAAAGAAGCTCCTACTAGTAATTAAATTTATCAAAGTTTTACATTATTCATTTATTTTTTATTTCCAAAAAAAAAAAAGTTACCCTTATTTTGTAAAGACATTTTAGTTAGGTATCCAATTATAGCATGGACACTAATTTCTCTCAGCACTCTTTATTTCCCTGTTTTCTGTACTATGCAGGCTCTAGAGATGACCTTCTCACCTTGCTTCATACTCCATAAGAAATTACAATTTGAAAATAATTTGGTTTGCACATTTGAAAAAATTTACATTTGGGATAAGTTCCTTTAGCAATTTTCCTCGTTTAGTCAAAAAGGATAAGTTGAGAAGTCCCCAAAGCCTTGAGGTCCACATGGTTATAAAGTTTCTGAAGGAAAACTGACTTGTTGGTTTGATTACTCCTAGGAATTCTTCTTCTAATGTACTTATGCTCTTCAAAAGTGCCCATATTTTCCAATTCAATTTGTTAAGTAATTTATGAATAATGATAACATTTGAGTATTTTTAGATGTATTCACCAAATAGTATTTATGAATATCCCTTTGCCCAAAACATGAACTATAAAGTGGCAATCTTCCACTTTAATGTATGAGACCTGATTATAGCCAGACTTATGTTTTTCAGTCCCATAAATTCAGTATTGATAGAATTAATTATGTAAATGTAGGCCCTTTGGCTCCAGTGAAAATGCTTTCTTCTTCTTTTTTTTTTTTTTTTTGTAGAGACAGAGTCTCACTATACTGCCCTTGGGTAAAGTGCCGTGGCGTCACACGGCTCACAGCAACCTCTAACTCTTGGGCTTACGCGATTCTCTTGCCTCAGCCTCCCAAGCAGCTAGGACTGCAGGCGCCCGCCACAACACCCAGCTATTTTTTGTTGCAGCTTGGCCGGGGCTGGGTTTGAACCCGCCACCCTCGGCATATGGGGCCGGCGCCCTACTCACTGAGCCACAGGCGCCGCCCTTATAATCTCTAGTTGTTGCTCTTTTTTTTTTTTGCAGTTTATGGCCGGGGCTGGGTTTGAACCCGCCACCTCTGGCATATGGGCCGGCACCCTACTCTTTGAGCCACAGGTGCTGCTTTCTTCTTATCAATACTTGAACTCTGGGGTTGCCCGTAGCTCAGTGGTTAGGGCACCAGCCACATGCTCCGGGGTGGGTGGCCTGCTAAACCAAAATAATATAGCCAAGCATTTTGATGGGCACCTATCGTCCCAGCTACTAGGGCAGCTGAGGCAACAGAATCGTTTGAGCCCAAGAGTTTGAGGTTGCTGTCACGCCACGGCACTCTACCAAGAGTGACAAAGTGAGGCTGTCTCAAAATAAGAAAAAATAATACTTGAAGTCTCCTAAAGTGATGTTGGTTTAAATTTTCTCCAGTAGTTATTTAAAATTATCGTAGAGGAAATGTGCATGTGGTTATTTACATATTACTTATGGGTTATGCTGTAATTGATGGTTTCTACTGTCATTTCACAGTACTTATAAAAATCTTTCCATAGGGTTTAAAAAGTATTTTATCTTCTGTTTAGTATCAAAAATGATGTTTATGTGTGTACCTAATTACCAAATCAAACTTTTTAACAAAATTACTTAACACTTTTTGTGTTCATTAATTTGTTTTGTACCAGAACAGTTGATTTCTATGATGCTTTTAAATCACCCAAATGATTGTAAATATGTCCTCACTCTGAGCTATATGCCAAACTTATTATCATTAAATATATATACATAAACACATAGGAGTTGTGTCAAAAAACAGGTATAATCTAGGTATTAACAAATCTGCTTTGTCAGAGTTTTATCTCTTTGTACCGTTCTTTATTTACTGTGTCATTTTCTATTTTTATTCAAATTTATATTTGTCCACCTAAATATTTAAATATTGATAAGGAGAGATAGGCTCGGATATATATATATATATATTTATTTTTATTTTTTTTATTTTTTGGCCACGGTCGCGTTTAAACCCACCACCTTCGTTATATGGGGCTGGTGCCCTACTCCCTTGAGACACAGGCACCGCCCATGGCTCGGATTTTTATTTTGAGTACAATTAGAACATTCTTCAACTTTCTATAGATTATATACCGCCATTTATTAAATGTAGTAAATATAGGAATTAAATACAAGAAGTACAATAATGGCCTCCTCCTGCCCACAGGAGACCTTGACACATTGAGGAAACTTTGCTAGAAACCTTTATTTTTGCATATTACTTTTTAAAATTTTGATCTCAACTGCCTTAAAATCTAGAAATGTGCAATACGATAAATTAGAAATAAATCCCTATACACTCTCTACAAATTAATATAATAAACTCAGGCAAAAATTAAAATATTAAATTCATTTGAAACTTTTCCATATACAGAGCCCAGATGCAAGTTAATTCACTGAGAAACTCTATCAAATACTTGATGCAACAAAAAAATAGCCAGGCATTGTTGCAGGCGCCTGTAGTCCCAGCTACTTGGGAGGCTGAGGCAAGAGAATCGCCTAAGCCCAGGAGTTGGAGGTTGCTGTGAGCTGTGACACCACAGCACCCTACTGAGTGCAATAAAGTAAGACTCTGTCTCTAAAAAAAAAAGAAAGAAAGAAAGAAAGAAAGCAGCAGTATTGGAGGTAAAATGACACTTCGTGAATTATGATCATTGGGTAAATGTAAAATCATGTACTGTAAAATCATCAACTACTGCAAAAAATATATATATCTGTACCATGGGAACTTAAATCTAGATGCTGATCGGTCTTTTTATATTCCGCTGTGGTTGATGTGAAGACTGCCCCTTTGTGATAATAACATGTATGTTCAAAAAAAAAAAAAAAACCCAACAACACAGAGAATGTAAATCATAGGAAACTTTAATGAACTGTATTGACGGAACTATGCCATGTATCATCTTTTGTATTATTAAAGCTATTGTCATATATTACTTTCATTAGCAAACCATCCCATGACAATGGATTGTGTAGAGAAGAACATTAAGAGAAGAAAATATAGTGAGGATGTTTTACAATATGGTTTTACCTCAATAATTATAGCAGGAATTGAGAAACCACAATGTGTTATTTGTTGTGAAGTTGTATCAGCTGAATCTATGAAACCGAACAAACTCAAATGCCATTTTGATAGCAAGCATCCTAGCTTTGCCAGCAAGGATACCAAGTATTTTAGAAGCAAACCTGATGGATTCAAGCCAGGCTTGACACTGGTGGCAAGTACCACAAACAAAACATAGCAGCCATTGAAGCTTCACATTGGGTGGCACTCAGAATCACCAGAGCTATGAAACCTCACACCACTGCTGAGGATTTATTGTTGCCAGTAGCCAAAGGCATTGTTCAAGTTATGATCAGAGGAGAATTTGCTATGAAATCGAGTGCAACTTCCTTATCTAACGACACTGTCGGCAGAAGAATAGACGACAGGTCTGCTGATGTTCTTGATCAGGTAATCCAGGAAATTAAATCTGCTCCACTTCCAATATTTAGTATCTAGCTTGATGAATCTACGGATGCTGCAAACTGTTCACAGTTACTCGTTTACGTGATGATGGCAACTTTCAAAGAAATTCATTGTTTGTCAGCATCATAACACTCATAAGGACCACAAGTATCTTAAATTAGAGGGAGAGACATGAAAGGTTGTATTGCAGAAATCAAAGCTATAAGGCAAAAACAAATATATATGTTAATCAACTATTTGGATGAATTAACTGATACTGGCAACTCAGCATAGGCTTACCCTTCATTGTGATCAAAAGGGAAGATTTTCTTTGCTACCAAGAGTTACTTACTTTGAGCACTCTTGCAAACATAATGCAGGAACAGATATCTTCAACAATTTTCAAGACACAAATGTACTTGAGTAGAATCTGGTTTAAAAATAACAGTTCAGAGGGTGCTGCCTGGGTCTCAAAGGGGTAGGGCACCAGCCCCATATGCCAGAGGTGGAGGGTTCAAACCCAGCCCCAGCCGAAAACTGCAAAAAACAAACAAACAAACAAAAAACACCAAAAAAAAATTCAGAGGTTTATTATGAATGATGCAGAGATGAGGGGTAGGCCACGTTGTGGTCTGCCAAATAGTACTATTGATATTTGGAAAAACATGTCAAAAGAAAGCAAAATTCAAGAGAAAGTCACTTTCATTACATTGATATTTTCCTTCCAGAGACACCTGGGAAATTATATGGTTTAAATTTCTCAGGAAAGGCAGCACTCTATGTCTCAGGAACTGTTTTGTGCATTAGTGAATCAAAGGAAATCAATAATGAACAAACGAACGGGGAAAACTGGCCAACTTTTCCTGAATGCTCTGACTGTGAAATGGGTGTGCTAGTCAGGTTGTCTAGAGGTGGGAAAAACAGTTTACCTGTATACATAGTTCCACTGTAATCTTTGGGGCCATCTATGTGCTGAATAATGGTGTTTCAGTTAACAATGGACCAAATATACAAGGATGGTCTCAAAAGACTGTACTGGAGCTGCCCAGGATAGCGATGCAATTCTTTTATTCTTTTTTTTTTTAAGGCAAGTTCTCACTATGTTGTACAGGCAGGAGTTCCATGGCATGATCACAGATCATTGTAACCTTGAACTCCTGAGTTCAAATAATCTTCCTGGTTAGCTTCCCAAGAAACTGGCACTACAGATACCCACCACCATGTGTAGATAATTTTTTTTTTGTTTTTGTTTTTGTAGAGACAGGTCCTCCCTATGTTTCCCAGGTTGTTCTCAAACTCTTAGACTCAAAGCAGTTCTCCTGTCTTGGATTCCCAAAATGCTGGGATTATAGGCATGAAACTCTATGTCCAGCCAATTTTTAAAATCTTGTCTACTGTAATTTCATGGCATTTTTTTCTATATCTAGATATACAAATACTTACCTCTGTGCTATGATTTCCTAGAGTGTTCAGTACAGTAACATACTGTACAAATTTGTAGCCTAGAAGCAATAGGCTATACCACATAGCCTAGGTATATAATAGGCTAACGTGTCCAGTGTTGTATCCGTCACAGCCTGTAAAGATAGACTCGGACCCCACTTTGGTAAAATCAGATGGTGATTTTATTACACCTGTGCAGGGGACTGCTGCTCTGAAAGGCAGTCGGCCCTGAAGTGGAAGGCAGGTTGACTTTTATACCTTTTTTTGTGCCACGTGGCAAGCAAGTTAGTACAGAAGCAGAATATTGCGGCTAGCTCAGGGCAGGTTTACAGCTTGAGAAACACAGCTTGAGTAAGTTTCTACTATTGTTTGTTCACGAGAACCTATAGCTTGAGAAACACATCTTGAGCAAGTTTTCACTATTGTTTGTTCACTGGGAACTAGGGGAGGTTTTGGGAACTTGGGGACTTTGTGCTTTCTCGTTCTGAAGCCCTTTCTCGGAATCTACGGGGGTTGGGGGGACGCGCTGAGGTTTTGGGAGCTAACAGGCTTTTACACTAGGTTTGTGTAAGCATACTCAGTAGCAGTCTCACAATGATACAATTACCTAGGAATGCTTTTCTCAGAATGTAGTTTCATCATTGAGCAAGGCATGACCCTATAGGCATAAATCTACATCCAAACACACATATATATCTTGATCTATCAAACTGGAGTATTAGGAATTGACTTACATGATTTTAGAGACTGACAATTCTAAAATCTGAAAGGTAGACTAGTAGGCTGTCGATTCAGGGATGAGCTGATGTTGCAGTCTCCGGTGTGAAGGCTGACTGGAGGCAGAAATAATTCCTCCTCAAGGTAGGGTAGTCTGCACTCTAAAACATTTAGTTGATTGGACAAAGCCCAACCACCTCATGGAAAAGAATCTGATTAGCTCAAGTCTATTGAAATGTTAATCACATCTTAAAAACTGTCTGCACAGGGACATTTAGACTGGCTTTCGATGAAAACCTGGGTGCCATGGAGCTCTGGTGTGGCTCATCCCTGGCAACACTATGTCGAAATAGGAGGCAAAGTTGGAAGGTGAAGCTAGTGCTGGGTGCTCTGATCCTCGAGTGAAACCCACATCAATAGATTAGTACCTCCATCAGGGGTGAGTGAGGTGTAGCTCTTTTAAGAATGGACTCCCTCCAGAGAAAGTGGGTTGTTAAGAAGAAGCTAGTTCCCTAGGTTTCCCTCTCTTGCTTCCTCTGTGGCCACATGATCTCTTAGGACATGCTCACTGCCTGCGTTAGTAGAAGCAGCCTGGTGGCCTCACTAGATGCCGCGGCCCAATCCTGGACTTTCTAGCCATTAGAATTGGGAGCAAATTAATTTCCTTATAAATTGTGGAGACTCTTGTGTTCTGTTATGGCATCATTAAACAGACTAAAACATGTGACCTAGCCAAATTAAAACATAAAATTTAACATCACAACAGAGCAGACAGACAATGAGAGTACAGGAATAGGATTATTATTAACAATACTCTTCGTTCTGTTTCATTTTATAGTGTTAACATTTACTGATCTAAATTCTGGAGTGTCTAATCTCTCATTAATCCCAGTCAATGCATTTTTCCTTTCAGAAGTTGTAGATTTTATCTCTGTAATTTAAATTGGTTTTTTATGCTTTCTATATCCCTACTTACTTTATCTGAACAGATGAAGTATTGTTAGTTTAAATGCTCTAATGTCCTTATCTGCTAGTTCTAATACCTGTGTCAGTTCTGGTTTTGAATGACCACTTTTCCTCCTTTTGACTGGCCTTCTTTTTCTGCCCCCTTGCATTATTGATACTTTTTATTGTATTCCAGATATTGTGAACCTGTGGGGGGTGTTGCATAGTTTTATATTCTTAGTCATATTTTTCATTGCTATTTGGAATCACTGTTAAATAGTTTAGAAATAGTTGAATGTTTTAAGATCTTCCTTTTAAGATAGAATAGCCTAAACTGGAGAAAGATTCAATGTGAAGATAATTATTCCCCACTGCTGATGCAAATCTTTTCTGTGTATTCTACCCATCCTCCTGGAGGATACTTCTGATTAGTTCTGAATAATACATATTGCTTTATTCACAAGTATATATTTCTGTACCTCATTTAGGAAGAGATGCTCCTAAAATTATTGTAAACCAAGGAATGAACAAAAGGCTTTGGGAGTCTTTGTAAAATCATTGGTCTCAGGAGAGAATAGTCACGCTTTTAAATTCAAGATCATTTCTCAGAACACGATGGCTGAAGCTTAATCACCTTCTGAACATAAACTATACATGGATCACTATAGAAGTTTTGAGACAGACTGTGTTGTGGTCCATTATTTCATGTCTACGTAACACAGTCAACAGTGTCTTTTCACATTCACCCTGCCAGTTTCAACTTGCTAGGTTTCATTGGTGTTGCAGGGAGGGCTTCATCTGTTTTTGTCTGCATGGATTGTATGTGTTGTGATTTTTGTGTCTCTCAAAAGTTTCAACCTACCTATATGAGTGTGCTATGGGAGGTCTAAGACCAGGTAATAATTCTTGTTCCTTTAAAGACAATTTTTTTCTTTAAGCAAAACATCCCAAACCTATCATCAACTCTTTATGATCACCTGAATCCTTAGGTGGGGAATGCTTCAGGAAAGGGAGACATGCAGATTCAATTATTAACTTTTACTGGAGTTTGGACAGAAATAATTCATTAAAAATAAGGTCTATCCTTGTTCTTAGTAAAGTATCTCAAGAAAGGAAGAAAAAGTATCCAATGTACTCAGCCCTACTATGAAACTAATGTATGGCTTTCATATGAAAGCTATAACCCAGTTATAACCTAAGAATATGGGAAAGAGGGAAAGGGAGGGGAGGGAGGAGGGAGGATGGGCAGAGGGAGGGTGATTGGTGGGATTACACCTGCGGTGCATCGTACAAGGGTACATGTGAAACTTAGTAAATGTAGAATATAATTGTCTTAACACAATAACTAAGACAATGCCAGGAAGGCTATGTTAACCAGTGTGATGAAAATGTGTCAAACGGTCTAAAAAACCAGTGTATGGTGCCCCATGACCACATTGATGTACACAGCTATGATTTAATATTAATAAAAAAATGAGCTCTATCACTTTTCCACTATAGTAGATTTTCTGTTACAATGATTTATGAACGAAGTAGTAAAAGAAGACATAGAAAGCAATTTTCAAGGAAACTGGCTTGGGAACAAGCCCCAGGCTGGGAAGAGGTGGTGATAAAAGAACCTCTCAGTGAGACTTTTTCACAGATATCTTCTCATATTTGTGAAACTGGAGCAAGAAAACAAATTGAGGCACACATACCAAATGCCCAAATGTTCAAAATGTGTAACTATAGCTATCAAACTGTCAATACACATCTTCTATCCTTCTGAGAAATATTTTATACTTTCATAACATAGAAGGCTGGATTGGAATTTAGAATGGTCAGACCTATGTATGGAGCCAATGTTGTGCTGTCTGCTCTGGAAAAACAAACCAGGAGAACGATCAGAGCAGCTCCTGGTTCACACAGTCAGTTTTGGATTTAGAAATCCTAGAGAGACTCTAGGAACCAGAAGTCCTCACAGACGTCTCTGTCAGTTGGGTGACGCTGGGTGGTCTTGGAGGAACCAGAGAAAAGTGCTCTGCTCTGTAGGCCCCAGAGCACCTGCAGTCCTTGTTTCTGAAACTAAGAGGATGCTCAGTCCAGTGAACAGTAAAAACTACAGTAGTATTTCACTTCCCTTTGTTGTAAGCAGTGTAGGACCCACAGCCACCTGTTAGAAAGACTTGGACCCCACTTCAGGTATAAATCAGATGGTGATTTATTACACCTGTGCAGGGGGCTGTTGCTGGGATAGCAAAGGGCCGAAGTGAGGGGCAGGTGGACTTTTATACCATTTGCGCCATAGAAGCAAGCAGAAACAAAAGCAGAACGTGGCAGTTAGCTAGAGGCAGAGTTACAGTCAGGGGGCTATAGCCTGGTGACTGCATGGCCTACATCGTGATGGTTGGCACGGAGACAGCGTGGGAGAGACAGTAGCTCGGGAACTTCGTGTAGGTGATTTTTCCACCGTTGTTTAGCTGTTGCTAGGGGGTTGGAGGAACTGGGAGAAATTCAGTTTTATTCTGAAACTTGCCTTTCAGATTAAACGGGGGAACATGCTGGGGACTAAGGCTGAAACAGGCTGAGACAAACCTGGGTCTTTTAGGGGGCTGCTCTTTATCACACATTCTCCCGTGTTTCCCCAGGCTTCCACTATCATGGGATCCATCCACTGGTGATAGGGTCGGGGGGGGGTTTCTGGAACTTCCAGGTTCTGCAAAATTATCCCTACTCTACCTCCACTGTGCCCCAAGCATCCAGGAATCTGCTCAGCAGGGTCCCCTTCCCTTAGGGGTTCTCCATCCCAAGTCCCTGCTTTAGGCCCCTAGAATCAAACCTCTTGTCACATCCCTGGATGGCCTCATCCAGAAGAAAACCCAGATCTCTGAGGAGACCAGGAAAGACCTCAAGGTGAAATCATCCATGTTGCCCATGCTCAAAATGAGGCATCCTAGAAGACAGGGGCTTCCTCAACTTCATTTTCCTTCCTTGCTATCATTACTATTTTCTTTTTTTAGGAGACTGGTTTTACTTAGAGTGAAAATATTTTGCCAGGGACAAAGTTAACACAAAGAAACAAACAATAAAAAGTACCAAGAAAGAGAACAGTTAAGTGCAGCTCACGAGTCCCGGCAGCTCTTTTGCACAACAGGCTCATCCCTGGGCCCTCACATGTGCCTCACGCACCTGGGCCTGCATGTGTGGCTATGGCACCGCTGGTCTGTCCCCCCCACGGAGACCGAGGTGCTGGAATCCTTCAGGCAACCGCTCCACCAGGGGACATCTGCAGCTGTCACAGAGTAGCTCCCTCTGAACTTTAACAAGACAGGCAAAAGTAAATCATTCCATGGGCTGGGCTAGGCTAGGGGATGCGCTCTGAGCGTAGGTGAGAGGCAATGTCTCCTTTTTGCACCACAACGTTGGTATCTTTGAAGTCAGAAAACTCTCCCAGACGCTAGTTTTGGATGCCCTTCTCCCTCGCAGCTGCCAGTGGCGTGGCCGTGCTCAGGGCCATGACCATACTCTCGCTGTCCTCCATTTTCAGCCGCTGCTGCTCTGGCTGCTCTGGCTGGTTGCCATTCTGGCGCTTTGTGGACGGGGCAGGGAGGCTGATGCTGACAATGGGCTGCCAGCATGCGGAGGGCTCGCTGCCCCATGGTCCACCTGACCGTGGACTGCACTGGGGATTGGTACCACGTGAGTACCATTTTGTGTTACAGATTTTATTGGTTGCTGGTGTTGACCTAGAGGCTCCTGTTGTGCTATGTTGACCGTCTGGACATGGGTGGTCTGTGAGGGCTGAATGATCTGGCTGGACACGGGTGGTCTGTGAGGGCTGAATGATCTGGCTGGACACGGGTGGTCTGTGAGGGCTGAATGATCTGGCTGGACACGGGTGGTCTGTGAGGGCTGAATGATCTGGCTGGACACGGGTGGTCTGTGAGGGCTGAATGATCTGGCTGGACACGGGTGGTCTGTGAGGGCTGAATGATCTGGCTGGACACGGGTGGTCTGTGAGGGCTGAATGATCTGTCTGGACACGGGTGGTCTGTGAGGGCTGAATGATCTGGCTGGACACGGGTGGTCTGTGAGGGCTGAATGATCTGGCTGGACATGGGTGGTCTGTGAGGGCTGAATGATCTGGCTGGACACGGGTGGTCTGTGAGGGCTGAATGATCTGGCTGGACACGGGTGGTCTGTGAGGGCTGAATGATCTGGCTGGACACGGGTGGTCTGTGAGGGCTGAATGATCTGGCTGGACACGGGTGGTCTGTGAGGGCTGAATGATCTGGCTGGACACGGGTGGTCTGTGAGGGCTGAATGATCTGGCTGGACACGGGTGGTCTGTGAGGGCTGAATGATCTGGCTGGACATGGGTGGTCTGTGAGGGCTGAATGATCTGGCTGGACACGGGTGGTCTGTGAGGGCTGAATGATCTGGCTGGCAGCGCCTAGTGTGGCATGGCTAGATGCGGGAATAATTTCTACTTTCACTTCCCTGTCATGGCCGTTCTCCCCCCGGCTCCGATGTTGTGGGGGGCAGCACAGCCACCTGAGTGACCACAGCTTGTCCCAAAACAGTGTAAGTGTTTGCTGGGGCAAGTCCAGCCACACTGGTGACCAACACTGCTAGTAACTGGTGGACCACGTGAACTGTCCGCACAACGGGCGGCTGGGAGGTCGGAGTGGTCACTGGGGCTGCAACCGTGTAAGGGGCGGCCTTAAATGGTCTGTGGCAGCTGTCGCTGAACAGCAATGAGGACTGGCTGGCTGGGCAGAGGTGACCATGGTGGCTCTGGGCACACCGAGCTTCCTGGATGTCAGCGAGTTTGGGCTGTCAGGCACCAGGCTCAGGCTCCAGGGTGTGGGCGAACCTTCCCTGGACAGGCTGCGGGGGTCTGGGTGCTGCTGGAGTGAGCACAGGCGCCCCAGTGTGACTGGGACAAGCCGGGCGCTCCTAGAAGAGAGCGGTGGTTCTAAAGCAAGGCACGCCCCTAGGCCGTCTTTTCCTAAAAGCCTGCTCTATTGATTTGCTTTCAGAGACAGGATCTATCCTCCAGAACCAGCTTTTGCCTGGTTCTTCCTGGGAACGTGCTACTTTGATGAAGTAACGATTCAGAGAGAGATTGTAGCGAATTGAATTCTGGCAGCCCTTGTCCGCAGTCCTGTACTGGGGGTAAATTTTTGTGATGTGCGTGTAATTCCATTTAGGGTAAGTTGTTTATCAGGAGCCATCCTAATTGCTTGTACTATCAACTGTGCACAGGAATAAGGTGGCTTTGAGCCACCCTTTGGGCTTTCTCCTCCGGAAGCTGCCTTCTCATGTTCTGGCTGCGAGTTTTCGGCCATTAAATTGAGGTCAGGTGGCATCACTCGGCTCACTTTGTACCCTGAACACCCTGCTCCGTGGGCTGGATGGGCAGGAGTTGGCAGCAACGATGGCCCCCGTGGGGGAGGGGAGGGGCCACGGTGTCTGGAATGTTGATGGTCAGGGCAAGATGGGCGGCTGACCAGCCTTCACTGGGGACTCGGCACTTTCTGCTTCTCCCTCTTGTCGCTGCACAGGGCGGTGAATGTGATCTTGACGTTAGTGCTCGGCAACCTGAACCTGCACATGGGAGGCAGCAGCTGCCAGGCACCATGTGCCTCTGGAACAGCAGTCCACGCACAGGCTGTTCTTGCAGAGGCAGTGCAGGTAGAAGTAGCCGCCAGTGTCCAGCCTGGGCTGTGCGGCCAGCAACTCTGGGCGTGAAGATCTCGAGGTGGCACAGGGAGATGAAGCTCCAGCCCCCATACTCACGTCCGTGGAGCCCTGCCACGAGTTGCACCGGAGGGTCACGGAGCGCTCCTTCATCAGATACTCGAACTCGCGGCCCTCCAGTCGTGCCACGACCCAGCCGCCTGTGGGGACCTGCTGCCCCGGCCGCGTTGCCCGCCAGTGGGGGACCCACGCCCGAAAGCGCCACCGCTGCCGCAGCCATTGGCCTTTGTGAGGGCCTGCCGCTGCTTGGCACAGGTGCGGGTGGGAGGTGGAGGCCCAGGCGCCCGGCCGAGCTCCACAGCGAGGCCTCTGGTCAGCGAGGCAGAGCCAGGCCTTCCTTCCTCTAGGTCCTCAGAGCCTTCGTGTATCATCCCACTGTCCCAATTTTCTCTGTGAAGCCAAGGCAGTTGCCTAAAAACTCTTGTGCACAGATCTGAGATGCTGCTTCAGAATCCAGTTTGGCTCTCTCAGACAACATGGAAGATGTTTGGAGGGAATTGTCAGGAGAAGGGTTTTCCTTAAGGCTCCAATGTGTCATCTCTTCCCACCCCATAGGAAGTGAACTAAATGAGTTGGGGAAAAGGCTCCCATCATATTATATTCTGGGGTAGAAATAAATTCTGATTAACCTCCACATAACTTCTCTTCCCTGCTCAGACCCAGGGGCACCCTGCTTCTGGCTTCCCAGCAATTTCCTGGCATTCCTTCCCTCTGACATGGGGTTGGGGGGGTGCCTGGCAAAGAATTCTGTATTACGCTCTGGGAGAAACCCTTAGGCAACATTATCTGGAGTTTCAGGAGCAGGAGAAATCTGTGTTCTGAAGTAAGGGCCAAAATTGTTCTCACATTACAATTTTACATTACAATACAAAAATAAATCAATATAAAAAATAAAACACTTCCTACAGTAACAAATACATGTGAAGTCACCCTCAGGCACATCATCATCAATGTTTCTTAGACATTTGACAAAATTACTAACTGTTGAAAAATTTTTTTTCTTTCCGTTTTTTGTTATAAGTTAATAATTAAAGCTACCAATCCAGAAATCATTTTTTAGATACTAAATCACCAGTAGGGAGTTTATTTGTTGCAAAAATATGTGATTCTTGATGAGATGACGTTGGTAGAAATTTGTTTCCGGAGATATCCAAGGTGATAAATCAATCTTTCCTTTTGTCTCCGGGAAACCTAATCGCCCATACTAACACCCACCTATCTGATGAGTAGTAATCACTTTGATAATCACTTTGACATTATGGGTGTGGTCCTCAGAGGTCCTATAAATTAGAGACTGTCAAGGAGTCAAGCTCATTCTTCTCCATAACAGGCAGAGTTGAGTTGGGAGCTCACTTGGACTCGCACACTTCTGAAAGCTACTACCCCTGCCCTGTGAGGTCCTGATCCTAACCTGACTTCATACTGCTCCAGCAAGCACTGGTGAGGTCACAGATAGAGTCATTAGGTGAGTACCTGATCTGCATGAGTCCCTACTACTTTCTATCACTGAAATAAATAGTGTAATTTTAATTTGCAGATCAGTCAATTGAAATTGTTTTTATGGAGTGATTGTGCTCAGTTAGTAAAAATGACTCCTATACTCTAGTTGAAAGATAAACTATTTTATAAAGTCATCTTACTAATTTTTAATTCATATGATGATTTTTCTGTATTATTTTAGGTATGTCTTCATTGTTTACCTGGTAATATTCAAAGATAGGTTGCCAGATGACTTATAATTTTGTGCTTTTTGTAGATTCTACAAATTGGCTAGGAATATTTTTTCCTTTTTTATTTTTCTTTCTTTTTTTGTTTTTGAGATAGACTCTCACTATGTCACCCTTGGTAGAGTTCTGTGGTGTTTGCAGCTCACAGCAACCTCAAACTCTTGGGCTTAAGCAATTCTCTTGCTTCAGCCTCCCAAGTAGCTGGGACTACAGGCACCTGCCTTTTTCTTTTCCTTTCTTTTTTTTTTTTTTTCCCGCTGCTGTTGCCATTTTTGTTTTAGTAGGCTCGGGCCATGTTTAAACCCACTTGCCCAGGTGCATGTGGCCAGTACCCTAAACACTGAGCTATGTTTGCAGAGACTGGCCAGGAACATTTTATTCTAGAAATATGTTATACATGCATACATATATTACATACTACTTTATAAGTGGTGCTTCATGTACGCATAGAAGAGATATTCAAATAAGTGATAACTTTCTTAGGAAAATATTGCTCTTGACAGTGGCAATATTGTCACTTTAGAAGCTTCCATTTATAAACTTAAGTACTAAAAATGAGTAAATGTTTAGGCACTGAAAAAGATGATATTAGTGATCATGAAGGAACCTCAGTAATGAGAATGCTCTCTGTATTTATCTACTATAGAAAAGAGAACTCCAGTTTTATTGTACAATGAATTTTATTACATGATATTTATTATTTCTTCTCAATGTGAAAGTATGCCTGGTGTTTTTCAAAGACCTGGAAGATCTCATTTCAATGGTGTATTTACTGGTCTGTGGTGGAGAACAGTCATGAGGTGGTGGATGCCCCCACGACTTGGAAACATTCTAAGAATGACCCCCAGCTGCCCTCATCCTTCAAGAACAACATGTTTTTCTTCACCTTGTTTTTCATCCTCTCCCAGGAAACTTTTACCTTTTACTTCACACTACGGAAGTCTTCTGATGAAACAATTGTCATGGACTAGATTGTTTTTTCATTCCCTTCTTTGTAACCTTTTCCTTAGCACCTACAGAAGCCCATAAAGTTGAAGATATTTTTCCTTGGTTACACTGTCTCTGCACAAAGAACTTTAAAGCTGGTTTCTTTGCTTGAGGCTGGTGATGAGCATGGCTGCACCACTCCTCCCAATCCTATCTTTATGTTTCTCTTGTTATTCTTAGTTGCCCACCATTATCACTTTGGTTTTTCTCCATCAAGCAGGCTCTAGATATTCAATTTGTATGCAAGATATAGATAATAAAGATAGAACAGATTCAACAACTTAGGGTATTTATATAAAAAGAGACTGGTCGAAATATGATCCAATTTTACAAAGTTAAGTTTGTCTCCTGTATTCAAAAGTTGATTTTGGGAGGGAATCTGTTAGAGACAACAAAAGACATCAATGGAGAAAATTTGTTTTATAAACATGTTGTATATACATTTTTCTTATTCATTTTTATCAATTGGTTAGCTGCAAGGTATTTTCTACCTCATAAGTGAGACACACAAGACACAGTGGCATTCTCTACATTATTGCATTTTATAATTTTTTTTCTTTTTGTGAAACATTTCCTATCTATTGATAAGGACATTGTAGTCAGCAGCATATCTTTGAGTTGATTGAGACATAGGGCTTGGAAGAGGAAATGTACCAGAAAATAATTGCTGATTGAATTAAATTGTTGTTTAGAGAATAAAAGGTGCTTGGTTAGCTGATTTTAATTTAGATCTGAAACCTTAACACTTACTTTAGAGTGATGTTGGAGACGTGTCATGGTAGGGGGATTCTAACAATTAACTGAGATCAAATCTCAGCCCCTACTTCCATTGTCAAGTCAATGACTGGCAATGAGAATTGACTGATTCCCTGCAGACCAAACTCCTGGAGGTACAGATTGGGTTAAGCTCCTGTAGTTTGAGCAACTTAAAGGAAAGTAATACAGCACAAAACGTGCACATTTCTTTTCTTTTTTCTTTCTTTCTTTTTTTTTAAATTGAGACAGAGTCTCACTTTGGAAATTCAGTAACCACGGGGCTTTGCCAAATTTCTCAATATTGATTCAAAATCAATCTGATGTCAGAGAGGAAAATAGGTGATAAAACCATGGGCATCATAGCTTACAGCAACCTCCAACTCTTGAGCTGAAGTGATTCTCTTGCCTCAGCCTCCTGAGTTACTGGGGCTACACGTGCCTGCTACAATGCCCAGCTATTTTTTTTTTTTTCTTTTACCAGGCCTCGGCCAGATTCAATTTTAACAGACCCAGGCTGGATTCGATTTACCAGCCCTGGTGCATGTGGCTGGTGCCCTAATCACTAAGTTATCGGCGCCCAGCTGAAAACTGGTACATTTCTAGAGGAGAAACGGTTTGGTAAGGTAGATACATGTTAGATAAGTACCCAACCAGTTATCTACAAAGCTTGAGAAATGTGTTTGTGCCTCAGTTTCCCATTTGTGTCATGCAAAGGAAAGCCTATTCTGCTCTAGATAGGAGTTTATTATTCAGTCAACATGTGAGTGTATTTTTGGTTAGACTTTTGCTTCTTTAGGGCAGAAGAATAAATTCTAATTTTCTTTCTTTAGTAACATGGACCTAGATATACTGCAAGCCTTCCAGAGGGAAATCACCTGTGCCATCTGCCTGCACTACCTTATAGACCCAGTCACCATAGGCTGTGGACACAGCTTTTGCAGGCCCTGCCTTTCTCTCTCCTGGGAAGGAGCCCCAAATCCTGCCCACTGCCCAGAGTGCAGAGAACCATCACGGCAGAGAAAGTTCAAAACCAATATTGTTCTGAAGAATCTGGTGTCTGTTGCCAGAAAAGCCAGTCTCTGGCAATTCCTGAGCTCTGAGGAACAAATGTGTGGAACCCACAAGGAGAAGAAGATGTTCTGTGAAGTGGACAGGAGCCTGCTGTGTTCGCTCTGCTCTCCCAGGAGCACGGGGCTCACAGACACTGTCCCACTGAAGGGGCAGCTGCGGACCAGCGGGTAAGGGATGCTTCTGAGATCACGCTGAGAGCTGGAGGGTGGTAGAATTAAAGAGGGTAGAAGGAAGATGAAGATCATGAGGAAGAGTTTTCCGTTCTTTACCATGCCTAACATGTACTGGTATATGCCTAACAGCTATACATATAGCCGCCTCCATGAGGTTAGCATTCCAATAGAAGGATGATAATGTGAATTGATTATTGTTTTCATTAAGAGGATTATGCAAACATCAACAGAAAGCTCTCATGTTCAGAGATCATTGACTATGAAAACTATGTAAAGAAAGTTTTGTATTGGAAACACATTTACCAAAACTTGACAAACATGTTAGCTTTAAGTACATTGGAATGGGCATTTGAAAAGCAGTTGTAGATGGACATCATGAGGCAGGATGCTTACCTGAAACTTCCCCAAATATATCAAATATTTATTTGTTTTGCCTTGATAGTGGTTACATTACATGTGGGCTGCAGTCTGAAATCTTCTAATATAGAAAGTTATGCAGAGTAAAAGTACAAAATAATCCTGCTGCTCTTCCCAACATACTTTTATTGAACATCCCTTGACTCTCTGCATCAGTCGGGGTCAGAATTCTATACTGTTTGTTTTTCTACTGCTTACATTTGTATCTTTCTGGCAGGCTAAACTCGAAAAGCAAATGAGATCTTTATGGGACAAGATCCAGGAAAATCAGAGAAACCTGAGAGAGGAACAAATAATGATTAACCATTGGATTGTAAGTACAGGAAATGTTTCCATCAGATTTGGCTTGGGACAGACATGCTACAACATTAGCCATTAAACCCGTGACCTGAAACCATGAGTTCTTACATTCAATGAATTGATAGGTTTATGGGAAAAATGCAGGTTGTCTTAAAGACACATACATAGGGAAGATGAGAAATCTTAGCCAAATGTAGCTTCATATGCAAAACATTTGTTACAAAATTTTATAATACATTTCTCTATGTGTAGATACATATATGTATAAATTAAGTCATATAAAATATTAAAATATAAAATATAATATGAATATATGAATTTTGCTTATATGGTGACCTTTGGGACACCCTGCTGTTGGGCTTTTCAATGGAGGGTCACATTTTTCTGAGGATTTCTAGACCCTAAGGTAAGAACAACCACAAAAATTACCCAAAGAGAGGTGGAGGAGGCACACACACAGGGTTTGAGGAAATTCAGTAACCACCAAGCTTTCCCAAATTCCCCAATATTGATTTAAAATCAATGTAATTTCAGAGAGGAAAATGGGTGATAAAAATTCCATGGGTGCCTCAGGCAAAGATTTAAGTGGGAGATGAATTCTAGAAAATACAGAGTATGTAATTGCGTATTGTAAGCCTTTCATTGGGGATGGAAAAGCATGAACAGCAATTTTAGAAGTGTGCCTGCCATGGTTAAAACGGTTTGCACAGAAGCTAGACAGTGATACTGGTAGGAGAACATAGAACATGTGGAGAGATTGACAAAGAAGGACAGAACAAAGCAAAAATACTCAGCGGACTTAGAAAACAAATACGTGATTATTAGGAGGAGACGCAATGAAATTAGAATTCCTGTTTTTAAAATGGCTGGCCATATGAGGCCCAAGGTCATATTTAGGAGCACCATGGAAATTAGGAGAATAGAAATCTTTTTAAGGGGTTAGGTTCAGAAATTTTAGATATGTTGTTCTTGTCTGATGGCTTCTAATCCTATATGTAATATACAATATTTCTTCTAATTTAAACAATCAGGTTGAAGAGTGGGGAGACTAATGAGTTAAACAGATCACAATAACTCATACAAAGTTTTAATAAGAAACCTTAAATTTCAACTGTTTGAATGTTGGATTTCAGATTTGAGAGGATATGTATTAAAGAAAGTAACTGGGGAAGGTGACACTCCAGTGCCTGTATATTTTTAGAGATGAGATCTTGCTCTGCCTCAGGCAGGTCTTGAACTGGAGACCTCCAGAAATCCACCCACTCAGAGTGCTGGGATTACAGGTGTAAGCCACACACCCAGCCTCAATGGGTATATAAAGACCAGAGATATAAAATCAAAGAGCATAGCTATGAATGCCATCAATTTTATGAATCATTCATTAAAACTTTGTTATATTTCCCCCAACCAATATTACCTTTATATGCCAAAATCTACAACCGGGATCAGTATGGTAAAATTTTATCTAATTATCATTGCTTAATGAAATACCAAGGAATAAATAATTGGAAAAAGATTGCGTATCCCATAAAATTTTGGTATCTTTTACCCAGAATTTTACACTGAATAATTAACTAGACATTTATGTTAAAAGGTATAATTGTTAATATACTCATGGATGCTTTCTATTGAAAGTATTTTAATTTATTCAAAAGTGAATATTGATGTAATTCAGTTCTCAAATTACTGGATGCTATACTTTTATTCGTAATGTTTACTTGAAAAATATGTGATCTGCCTCAAGCCTATGACAGGCTATTTAGTATGATTGTAAATATGATTAGTATCAATTTTATCCAAGAATGTTTAGTACTAAATGTAAACTCCACTAAGAAAATCTAAAGAAATACTTTGTCGAGGGTGGTGGTTTGAATCATAAGATGATGCTACATCTAGGCACACGTTGTATAATCAGGGCACTTATCTTGTGTATTGAAGAGAAAAACATTCTAAATTTTTAAAATATATTACTTCACCAATTGTTTCTTAGGTAGCAAAAAACAGGACAGTGTAAATAATACTGACATATCTTTATAGTAAAATGAATAAAAGCCTTGATATTTGATATCAATATTTGATATGATAGAGGACATAGAAAGCTTGAATGGTAATTGATGTGATAGGAGCAGAAATAAAAACACCTTTATCGATAGGACAGAAAAATAAAAATAATGCCCATATCTTTACCAATATCAGAGGTGAGTAAAGATGACTCCTGTCAAAAGGTCACATAACAATGAAAATCAATGTGCTCCAAATAGCCTCCATCTTTAAAGAAAGAATAACTAAGGTTACTATGAGAAATAATGCTTCCTGAGTGCTCGTGACCAAGGAGCACATGGTGGATTTAAAAATGATTTATTTAGGCTGTGGGCTAATAAACTGGTCATGATTAACAAAGAAAAAAAAAAAGGAAGGAAGAAAGGAAATAAAGAGATGAATTGTGGATTGTGACAGCTGGACAATATGAATTTAAGCTGTGCACTGCTAATGGGTGAAGGGCAAGAGCCAAAGAGAAACAGGCGAGGTGTGCGTGCAAGTTAAGGTGGCCTGGAATGTGACATGGGTAACCCATTTCTATCTCCTTACAGGAATATGTGCTTCTAGTGAGAAAAATGACCAGCACCGAATATGCAGAGCTTCACCCAGTTCTCTATAAGGAAGAAGAACAACACTTGGAGGAACTGGAAAGGGAGAGCTGGAATATCCTTCAGCAACTCAAGAGAAGTGTGGCCCAAATAAATCAAAAGCGGAAACAACTAAAGGAAATGCACGAGGAACTGGTGGGCATGTGCCACAAACCAGATGAGGAGCTGCTGCAGGTCAGGACTTGCCCTCAGCTCACTGGCTACATCTTTTTGTTGTTGTTGTTGCAGTTTTTGGCCCGGGACAGGTTTGAACCCACCACCTCTGGTATACGGGGCCAGCGCCCTACTCCTTGAGCCACAGGCGCCACCCTGCTACTACGTTAATCTCCATTATTACTTTGGTCCCCAGAATATTTCTCCTTATTTCCACATCTTTGTTGGGAGTCATTTTTTGTTTATTTTTGTTTAGACAGTCTCACTACGTTGCCTTTGGTAGAGTGCCAGGGCGTCACACCTCTCAGCAACCTCCAGTTCCTGGGCTTAGACGATTCTCTTGCCTCAGCCTCCCGAGTAGCTGGGACCACAGGCGCCTGCCATAACACTCGGCTATTTTTTTTGTTGTTGTAGTTCGTCCAGGGTCAGGTTTGAACCTGCCACCCTTGGTATATGGGGCTGGCGCCTTACTCACTGAGCCACAGGCGCCACCCTCCATTTTTGTCTGTAAGGGAAAATACAGAATTATCTGGCACAAGCTCCCACTGATTTCCTCATTCTCTGTGGATGTCCTAGATTTGAATTGTCCTAATTCATTGGCCTTGGGGGATAACCCCTAGCAAGAACCCCTGACAGACATTGGATGGTGGCAGGAGGTGACTGTGGTTCCTATCCATTAGCTTCTCTCTCTTCATGTCACCCTCAGGGTTATGAATTCATCAAGAGTTCAGTCTGTTACCAGGTTGTACTGGGCTCATCCTTTAAGAGGAAAAAGAGACGTGGTTGATAAGAAGGTTTAGGGAATGTTTGTGATGAGTAATTTTCTTTACTTTCCCAAACCCTAAGCCTGGATAGGCACAACATCCAATGTCTGAGGAATCTAACTTGTCCTTTTTTTCCCTCTTTACAGGATTTGGGAGCCCTACTGATGAGGTAAGTTAGACCTTCAATGTGAACTGGGGTACCTGGTTAGGACAGAGATCAAGCTGTTTCTAGCAATTGAAGCCATTACATATTACATTATAGCTATTACATTGTTTATGTGACCAAGCATTAGTGTGCTGTTGTGAATACCATGTCCTGTACTCCCTTTACCATAAGTTAGTCTTGATCTCTGCCTGGTGGCTCAGAGGGGTATGTTGAAGGGCTGAATTCACAAGTGGCCAGAAGGCATCAAACTCAGAGAAATCTTCAGGGGTGTGGACTAGATTTCCCTAGGATTGTAGTTAAAAGCAAGTGTCTCTGAGAGTCATGAGGTAAAAGTATTTAAGCAAAGAGAAAAGTAAGAAAGGTACCCCATGAATAGCAGAATCCTGTAAGGAGTTTGTGGAGGTAAGCATAATTCGGAAGTAGTCTTTGAGAAAGTCTTTTCTGTTGTGTACTTATGTCTCTCTTAAGCATCATGATGAAATGTTTGGGAGCCAAAGTATCATCTGAATCCTTCTTCTTCCAGGAGTGAGTCTGTGCAGCTGCACATGCCCCGGCCTGTGCGTCCAGAGCTCAGCATCAGAGCCATCACTGGACTGATGGACAGATACAGCCGCTACCGGGGTGAGTGTCAGCCTGCGGTGTGACTGGGAATGCCCAAGTCCACTCTGATCATGTTTCCTATAGCCAGTGTTTCCTTCTTCATTGGTCTTTCCTTTAGGAGAGAAAGTAATGCCGTGAACAGGATAGACATGTGTTTATTGCACTACAGTAAAAGGAAGCTGGTGCAAAACTAGAATGAGAAAAAAATATCAAGCAAAAGGTCTCCATTAGAATTGGAATCATTCTTAGGGAGCTTGTCAATGCATGGAATCGTGCAGAACTGTGAATGTGTTCAGTACCTCTGAGCTCTTATTAAATGCGATTAGTGATGCTGATGTTTCATTTTAAAATATATTTCCTGTAAAATTTTGAAACATTGGACTTCATATAATGGGAATTTCAATAGAAATTATCATAAAAATGCATGAATAAATTAAGTAAATGCAGACCGCATTTTATAAACAGAAAGAAAGTCAGTGGTTAAGGAGGCAGGACCTAGAGCCGAGCGGCACATCTAAGGCTAAGGCAGGTGTGCTAAGCCTGAGGCAGAGTGGCAGATTAGGTGTAACAGGAAACTAGGAGTGAAAGGCACAGAATTCCTAGTAGGAAGTCACGTTCTCACAGGCATATTTAGCTTAAGTGCTCAGGAGCTAGCCTACAGTAACATGGGCAGGGTGATCACCATTTCTCTAGGTCTCGGATCCTTCTGAGAAAGCAGGAAGCAGGAAGGGAAATGTAGGGAAGTTTATTGCTATGGAATTATAGCTCCAGAATTCCATGTGCCATGAAATGTAACCAGGGAGCGGTAGGCATGGCCTCCTTCTCTACAGTCTCTGAAGTTGAAGGAATCTCCCCACTGTGATTAGATCCTTCTTTCTGCTTCATTTTTATGGGTAGCTTGTGAATTGATACAGTTCTGCCAGAACTGCCTTCTTGGTTGTCTTGGCCTATTTATTCCACTGACCATCCAGGTAGACATTCATATCTCAGAGATAATTTATTTGTAAAATAGATGTTGACTGAACTATTGTCTTCTTTCCACAGTGGAGATTTCTTTCCACAATGAAGTAAGCAATCAGCACATCAGGCTGTTTGACGATTTGAGAGACTTCACATTTAGATCTCACAGTCAAGATCAGTCTTTGAATCCTGAGAAATCTAACTATTTTGCTGCTTGGGGAGACCAGGTCTTCACTGCTGGGAAGTATTACTGGGAGCTGGATGTGGACGACTCTGGAACTGGGCTCTAGGGGTCTCTAGAGATTACCCAATACTCAGACTTGGCACAATGCTTGTGTCTGGGGACATGTTTCTTCTTGCATGTGTGAGGCAGGATAATCAGTACACTCTCTGGACAACCTCCCCAGCGATTCCCCAGTTTGTAGAGAAACCTGTGGGCCGGGTTGGTGTGTATCTTGATTTGCAGAGTGGGAGTGTGAGTTTTGTGAACATTGCCAAGAGTTCCCTCATATGGAAGTGCCGCGCTGGCTCCTTGTGTTTCCCTGTCAGGCCTTTCATTATCACTGGACACAAATGAGCAGGGATGAGGCAGGAACCTGACTGCAGGTCTGGGACCTCCATGTGCTGGGGAGCCCTTCTCAGCTGAAGAAAATCAACCCTACTTTATTGTCTTGAAGGTTTTGTACTGCCATGGAATCTCATTTTATTGTTATTCAGTAAAACAGTATAAAACGCAAAATTCTGTTGTCCCATTTTCTTTACATTGAAATCATCTCTTGTGGTCTGCTACCTAAACGTGCACTGCACTCAGCTTGCTCACGTGGTTTGTGAGCTCCCTGCTGTTCTGAAAATCTTTGGGTGTGTGATTCCACCTTAATGAACACAGTTTCTACATTCTGGACAGACCTGGTTGGCCACACTGCTCTTATCAGCCTGATATTAACTCCTGTCAGTCTAATAAATTCTATACATCAGTCCACCTTAGGAGATAAAATTATTTCACTGTGAAACTTCGACTGACCCTCAGAGGGAGGACAGTCTTTCTGTGTATAAACACAGACGAGCTTGTCGTTTTTCAATAGTGTAAATTAGAAGACATACAGGTTGTATCTCCTATTCAGACCCCATTCTCAGCAGGTAACATACTGTGCAGGACATAGTGAGTACTTACAAATATTTGATGAGTGAATAGGTGTAGGTGAATAAAGGTATAAGCAAGCTGCCTCCAACAGTGTGAGTTCACAGCGTGTTGTTCCATCATCTCTGCTAGTGGGCACATAGAGTACAATTCCTCAGGGAATTACATCATTACAAGAAAAAGTTTATTTCAAACAAAACGTGCATCCCAAACTTTGTAGATACTGATCAAGAATATTAATCAAAACCAAAAGTAAATTAAAAATTGCTATAAAGCACATGCAGTGCTAAAATACAGTGTAACCAGTCAGTTAGAAAATGCTAAGGACAAACTGGATTGAATAAATGTTTGTGGCTAGTGGTTTGCTGCCAGCTCCAGCAGAATCGGTATCACCTGGAACTTATTGGAAATGGAAATTCGGGGCTCCTCCCAAGACCACTTGAATGAGACACTCAATGGGTGAGGACAGCCATCCATGGTTTAGCAAATCTTCCAGAGGATTGTAATGAACGATAATGATTTGAGAAACATTGATTTGGCTGATGTACAGAGGCAAATCTCAGTACGTTTCTTCTACTTGCGGACCTAGGTATCCATCGAGTTGATTTGATTCTATATAAGTGATTGTGTATTTTTCAGTGAAAAGAATATAATAGCCACTCACCTGTGGCTCAGTGAATAGGGCACCAGCCCCATATAGCTGAGGTGGCGGGTTCAAACCTGGCCCAGCCAAACTGCAACAAAAAATAGCCGGGCATTGTGGCAGGCGCCAGTAGTCCCAGCTACTGGGAGGCTGAGGCAAGAGAATCACCTCAGCCCAGGAGCCAGAGGTTGCTGTGATCTGTGACGCCAAGCACTCTACAGAGGGCAACGGAGTAAACTCTGTCTCAAAAAAAGAAAAAAAAAATATATATAAATATAATAGGTGAGATGAAGTTTTCTGAGGGAGAATTTGGGGGAATCAGAAAATAAGTTCATCATTTTCAGTGAAAGATTGTGTTCATGGAACATCCACATGGTCTTTTATATTTTGACTCATTCACTTCATATAATAAAGGGAAAATCTCCTTTCTTTAGTTTAGAAAATACAGGAAAAACACAGTATCCAAAACAGTCCTGGTATAAGCAGAACAATGAATTCATGAGTTCCATCTATTTTCTTAAACATTAGTTGGAGAAGACATTGCAATCAAATATTCAATTCTGTCATAGTTAGATTCTTCCTTCCTTCCTTCCTTTCCTTCCTTCCTTCCTTCTTTCATACTTTTGTAGAGATGACGGTTTAACTATGTTTGCCAAGGCTTGTCTAGAATTTCTGGACTCAAGCAATTCTCCTGCCTTGGCCTCCCACAGGGAGGGATTACAGGTGTGAGCCACCATCCTTAGCCAGTTGGTTGCATTTTCTTACCTCTCTGAAAAATACCATTGAATGATGAAAAGACTCCAATGGCTTTCTTTATGCATATAAATGTTGTACATGATGTGAGTAGCAGCAATGCTAGAGCAGTGTTCTTTTATGAGTGCAAATATCAAATATGTATTCTGAAATATCAGTGGCAATTAAGCCATGGTCCCTTGGTGTGGGGATGGAGAATGAAGACCCCAGAAACCACAGAGGAAGGCTCAGGCTCACCTGATGCGTGAGTGCTGGCTTATGACTGACCGGTCAGGTACTGCAAGTGGATCACAGCAAATATGCTGAGATACTGACCTGATAGCCTCAAAAATCACCTTAGATGAATCAACTTAGTTCAATGTGAAGGGCAAGTTTAGAGTTTTAAAAACGTGAATAGGTGTCTATCATTTTAGCCTTATGTTAGAAAGACATTTCTAAATAAAGAAACAAAACTTACATAATAAATAATGCAAATTACGATTAATTTAACATGACTTGGAAAAATAAGAAAGTCTTTAAGACACAAAAATGGAAGAGAAATTCTGGGGAAAATATTATAACACAAAAAATGTGTAACAAAGTATAAATATCCAGAACATATAGCCTGCAGACTGACAGTACAAAGATATACAGTCTCCTCTCCTAGGTATAAGAGTCTACAGTAATGAGTTCACAGGAAAAATGTCTGAAATACATGTAAAAAGATGCTCCAACCCACCTGCAATCAGATAAATAAAAACCATGAAATAAAAAATTACTTCGTTTAGATAAATATTGAAAAAATAGAAAGGTTTGGTGACACGTGGAGAAACCCAGAATATGTCACGATATGGGAGTTACATTTTGTAGAAATCTCTTAGAGCCTAATCCAGGCATCCTCAAACTTTTTAAACAGGGGGCCAATTCTCTGTCCCTCAGACCGTTGGAGGGCCGGACTATAGTTTAAAAAAAAAAAAAACAACAACTATGAACAAATTTCTATGCACACTGCACATATCTTTTTTTGAAGTAAAAAACAAAATGGGAACAAATACAATTCACACTGCTTCATGTGGCACATGGGCTGCAGTTTGAGGACGCCTGGTCTAATCTCTAGTAATGCTCATTGTATGCAATTAGACTCCCAATTAATCCTCTAAACTAGACTATGTGTGCCAGGTACAAATTTATTCTAACAACAAAATTAACAGTCATGGGAGGAATAACGAGTATAAAAACGAAAAACAGAGATCCATATCAATTTCCCCAGTGCTGAAATTGATGAACAAACCATAGTACAAGCCTATTAACAGTGTGTAGTGACAGTTTTCAAACTACAGCTACCTGCTACAAATTGGATAAATTGAAAAACCAAAATCTTGATATAACAAAAACAGAAACAGTAGAATAAATGGAGTATGATGTTTCCATAATTTTAAAACATGCAAAACTGCACAACTGTACAGTCTAACATTGAGGGTTAGCAGTGCAGATGGTGAGTGATGAAGGTGAGCAAATGTGTGGTACAGGATGAGCTCCCTGAAAGCTGATGCCCTGGGCAGGAGGGCCATGAGCCAGGGAAGAGGCACACTCTGGACCTGAGAGATAAGAATATTTTATTTTTGAATGTGTGGAGAATACAGGTGTCTGACACTCTAGACCTGAGAGATAAGAACCACAGTGTCTGACAACCTGTTTTTTATAAATAAAATTTACATATTTCATAATTATATTCTATTTATTAAATATGAAATCAAAATTAGCAACCCTATATTCAATGAATATAACCACAATAAACCACATAAACCAAAGTATGGTCCTGGCACACTGGTGTTCCCTCTCTGCTCCTGGTTCTGCTAATGCTACAAACAAGATTTTTTTTTTTGAGTTATTAAAAGACTCTCTACTCCTGGGAATTGCCAGGCAAGGAGGGTCATGACTGGACCATATACTTCTTGTGTTAGAAGAGCAAAGGTGAAAAAGTATAAACAAACATGAAAAAATATGCTTCAATCTTCATTAATTTTCCTACAGTCCCTTCAGCACAAAACATATCCTCATGATGTTTTATGTGTTTGCTTCTCAGTTTGATTGAAGACACCCAAGCAATGACAGAGGACGGCTGTCAGTGCCGACCTGTGACCTCTCCCACACCACCCTCCCTCTCACTGTCACTTCGGACTCTGGAGAAGCAAGGGAGACAGGAAAGAAGCAATTCATATTAACTAGGGAATCGTAGAAAGAAATACAGTCACTTAAAAGGAGAAACTAAAGAAAAAAAGGGCCGATTTCTTTTCCATCTGTTTCCACTGCAACCTTCTTAAAAAGTAGAAACAAAAGTGTGACAGCCCATAAGCATTAGAGCCATTATTACAATCACATGGGCAAAAATGTGCACTGCATTCACACTGGACAGTGCCAAAAAGATTGAACGAAGTGCAAAGAATCTCACTGGAAACAGAAAGACAGTGTAGGGAAAGCAGTGAACACGGGGGTCTCAGCAGAGCTTATTTGGCCTGGAGCACACACAGCCCCCCAGCAGGTGAGCTGGAGGAGCCCATCTCTGCCGCCCAGGGGAGCACACACCTTGCAGTGTGGGTGCAGAGCCTCACTTACCTGCCACCCACCTCCAGTTTATGACCAGCCTCAGGTGTGAAGTACCGGGGGCGCGGCCGACCCAAACTGCTCGTTTCCTGCCTCTCACAGGATGGCAGTCGGCTCCCATCACCACCGCCTCGCACACTGTTTAATATCAGTGTGTCATTGATAAGAAACCACTAAGAGAAAATCGGCTTAACTGCACAGAGTTCTTTATAAATATGAAACCACACTTCTAAATTATAAGAATAATGATATTTCAACAGGAAAAAAATACTGTTTTAGAAAATAGCATCTAAAAACCAACACATCTGGAGAAACTGCCTCTTCTGACTGTGCTTCATGGTCACCCCTCTATAAACACAAACACCAGGGAACTCGCCTGTGTGGAACCGAAAACTGCCAGAAAGGTGGGGGGAATGATGTTCTAAGTACATCCGACAGATAATAGCTAAAAACAAGATCAGAATTTACAGACCACACAATGTTCAGTGCATTGACTGGCCCTCTGAAAACTAAGTGCCTAAGATAAATAAGTGACTTTTACACTCCCGAAAGAAGTGCAGGGCGTCTGGCATAATCATAATGTCTGTTTAATGGAACAGAGCTACCACCACACAGAGTTACACTGGGCCGGAGTGCCGCGGACCACCCTGTCGGTGGGCTTCAGTCCGAGGGAAAGCAGGGAAACGGAGTCAGGTTGGTTGAAAGGTCGACGCAGGAAAATGACAGTCTGCTACACAGCACTTGGTGAAGTATGCAGCTGTACTTTACTGAGTTTTAAGTACGGTTTTTATACAATTTACACAAAGCATTACAGGTTACACAAAGTATTTTTACAACTTGCTGACCTTTACAAGTTATATTTTAAGTTTGCAAACGTGGGTAGTTATCCATTACTATTTTTCAATATCCTGCCCTTAAGGAGAACAAAGGTTAGTGGTTATCAGCGAAAACTATTTGTTTCCTCTTGCTTCCTCTTGCTTCCTCTTATCTGAGGAATGTTAGTATAGTGTAATTCTTTACATTTGTGTTTAAGTAATAGTAAAGGCATAATTTGTTTTAAGGCTCTTATTAGATATATAAATTTTAAGTTAATGTTGGTTATATATACTTTTATTATGTGCTTATTATTAATCATATGTGCTTATTTTATTGTGATTTGATTGATTAGAAATGTAGTGAAGTAAGATGTTTTTTAAGGAAAGTTTTACTGTGGGTGGTGATGGTGCATGTCGTGTTGGAACATCTTGTTTAAACATCTTGTTTGCTGTGCCTGCATTGTCTTAGCCCACTGGCGTTTATGGTGGGGACTTGCTTTTGTGCAGGCTTACTTGGAGCCACTGAGTCTGGCACAGTTATACTTCTTGTGCTGTTTCTGAATCAGCTATTATTGTGTTCATACTGACAAGACTTATTGCTTACTTATCAGGACAAACAGACATTCAGCTTAACATACACTTACACTGTAACAGAAAGCCATACCCTTAGGTTAATGCGATAAAAAACAGCATGCTGGGCAACATCTCTGTTGCTGCGCACACTGGGGGTGCTGGGGGCTTCGCTCCAGGGAGCACAGACCTCCTTTCCGTCGTTTTACAACGCGGACAGCGCCACCTCGCTGCGGCTTGGTGCCGAGGGTGCGGCACCGGAGGCCCTGGGGCACTGCTGACACCTGGTCACGTCTGTTTAATGGAACAGAGCTACCACCACACAGAGTTACACTGGGCCGGAGGCCCTGGGGCATTGCTGACACCTGGTCACGTCTGTTTAACGGAACAGAGCTACCGCCGCACAGAGTTACACTGGGCCGGAGGCCCTGAGGCACTGCTGACACTTGGTCACGTCTGTTTAACGGAACAGAGCTACCACCGCACAGAGTTACACTGAGCTGGAGGCCCGGGGGCACTGCTGACACCTGGTCATGTCTGTTTAACGGAACAGAGCTACCGCCGCACAGAGTTACACTGAGCCGGAGGCCCTGGGGCACTGCTGACACCTGGTCATGTCTGTTTAATGGAACAGAGCTACCACCGCACAGAGTTACACTGGGCCGGAGGCCCGAGGGCACTGCTGACACCTGGTAATGTCTGTTTAACGGAACAGAGCTACCGCCGCACAGAGTTACACTGGGCCGGAGGCCCTGGGGCACTGCTGACACCTGGTCATGTCTGTTTAATGGAACAGAGCTACCACCGCACAGAGTTACTCTGGGCCGGAGGCCAGGGGGCACTGCTGACACCTGGTCAGGAGCCAATTGGTTGCACTTCTTCATCAGATTTCTAACCAATCAGACTGGGTCTGTAAGAGTCAAATTAGTCGAGGCTCTGGACTTGACACATGCTCATGTGATACAGAAAGCTCTCATTCATTAAGGAATTAATGAATTTCCCTCTTAGAATCCCTCAGTGTCTGCTGCACACACTGGGTGGTCTTTTTCCAGAAATGCACTTGATGTAACAGCCACATTGCACAGAAGCAAGGTGTCCCTGACTGACATACAGTGAGGTCCCAGGGGTGTGGCTCTCACACCGTCAGGATGCCACACAGAGAAACCTCCAAGCGCAGTGACTTTACATCAACAAAAAATACTTCTAGGCCCCACAAAGGTGTTGCAGGACACCCTTGGGAGACTGGGATAACTTTTAAAGTATTTTTTTAGAGTTCAAGATGAGTTTTAGTTTTTAGGGTACAAATTATTTTAGGATTCAAAATAAAGTATTATATGCCATTTTTAACTTTCCTCTAGGACACAAGCTTACCCATGAAACTCCACATCCCAATCTCATAGAATATGAAAATGACCAGCTACCAGAAACTAATGCCACAGACATGTCCTCAGAAGACACTTGAGATTTCCAAATAGTCCTTCAAATTCACAATGGGGCCAGGACAAGCAAGGCCTAACACACGAGGCTGTAAGAGCTCTGATTTCTGCTAAAACACTGCTGTCTTTTGTTGTACTTAAATATTTTTCTTAAGCATTTACACTATGACTTTATAAGGACTTTGGTATTTCTATGATTTTAGGGTTATTAATCTAGGTTTTAGAAGGGCTGAAAAATTGTGAATAACTATGAGCTCTAGTGAGAAATCCTCATGCTTTTCCCACAGGCAAGCTAAGAGATTAAGGAGTCTAATTCAAAAGGAATAAAACTGAAGTGCGGTAATAGCTGTGGAAGTAACTGTGTGTTCCTGGAGCACCAAGCAAGCCTAATCCACCTGGCTGGCCACTGGCTAGGCTTCCCCACACTGTTCCCTCATATGAACATCTGTAGGGGTTATTCTATTGCAAATGTCGGCATTGGTTAATTGAGGCCATGCAGAGTGACGATGTATATTCACAAAGGACAAGATAATGAAATAATAGCACTTTGCCCAGAAACAAAACTCAGCTGGCGTGAACATTTAAGCCAAGAGAATTAAGAGACTGACACAATTTGCGCAGCAGGGAGAGAAGCTTCAGAGTGCCCTGGGTTGTTCTCACCATCTTTCACTGTTTCCTGTTTGGGGTAAGAAGTGTCACCTGGTTTCCCACAACAGACCGGAGGATCAAAACCCACTGGAAGAAATGGCAGAGGGGAGGCAAACCCCAGTCTTCTGGTTCCAAAGACACTTTCTTTCCCATGAATCTTCTCTGTGCTCAAATATATTTTTATGGATTTATGATCAATACTTAATAGTTACAGGTGTTTTGTTTCCTAAATATTTAATACATGAAACATAAATTGCAACGGTACGTAACTCGGCAAAGCACAGTCAAATAAAAATGATATGAACACATTAGTCTATCACAGTATGTCCCTCTGTCTAGAACTTTCTCTTGTTTCTGTTTTGTTTTTTTCTTTGCATTTACTGAACATCAAATCAAAATATAAAAAAAGTTTCCAAATGATCCAATGATCAGGTGAGACTCTGAGAACCAAGAAAGGATGAAGGCAGGAAAATCGATACCGGTTCTTATTCACTCAAAACTTTATCCCTTTTCTATTAAGACTTTTTCCCCCAAAGCATCTCTTGATTATGATTTCTTTGTACTTTAAAGCTAAAACCACACAGTCAGCATCTCAGGATTAAATGTGCTCCCCCAACATACACAATCATAATAAAAATCAAAGCAAATTTATCTGTTTCTTACTGTTGCTGTAGCAAATTACCATAAACTAAACAGTTTAAAGCATCACAGACTCTTTCTCCTACAGGGGTGGAGGTCGGTGGTCTCAGGCAGAGCTGTGCTGTTTCTAGGGGCCCCAGGTAAGAATCTCCTTCCTTGCAGTTTTCATCTTCCTCAGTCTGACTGCCTCCCCCAGCTCGGCCCCTTTCCTCCAGCATCAGAACCCATCACGGAGCATCTCTCCTCTCCAACCTCCTGTTCGCACCGTGTAAGGCCGCCTAGATCATCCTGGACAATCTCCCCCGTCAGGATCCTTACCTTCACCTGCACAGTCCCCTCTGCCATGTATCTACTGGTTTGGGGAAGTAACACACGGACATCTTTGGGGAGCCATTATTCTGCCTCCCACAGAGAGGAAGGGTGAAATGTCATCACCCTTTCAGCACACGTAACATTCATGGAAAAGGAGCTTTAACGCTTAGAAATCATGATTTCATTTTTTTCCCAGACCCTTTTAGCTCTGAGGACAACAAACTACATCCCACAGGCCAAAGCTGGCTTATAGCCTGTTTTTTTGAAATAAAACTTTTATTGCAACACAATAATTCTAAGAATTGGAATACAGTGCATCACGGATGGCTGTTTAATATTAAATTGTTGTTAAGGTCTCCAACACTTAATCCCTGGCACGTAAAGACAATGTTTTCTGAAAAGTAAATATTAGCTACAGTTTTAATTGTTGGGATTCAATTTCAAATCACAAGACTATGCAAAAACTCCCATTGATCGTGGTTCAAAAAATAATTCAATAAAAAGATATCTAATTCTTCTTAATTACTATCATCATTATGATGGCCATTGGGCTATCATATGTCAATACTTACTGGCATTTCATACGCACTATGCCAAACGCTTACGTGATAATTTAATAGACGCACAAAATTCACGATATCTCCAGTTTACAGATGAAGAAATCAAGGGGTTAAAAAGATAAGTGTTTGTCTCAGGATAACATGGCTAGGATATGCAGAAGTCTCTCCGAATTCAGAATATATGTTCCTGATCTCTCTTTATTCTCTGCTGTAGTTCGTTTTACCTAACAGTTATTACATCAGCCCTCCACACATGCAGATTCTAAAAAATATCAATAGAAACAACAATACAAGAAGAAGAAACAGTATACATTTAAAAATACAGTATAACAACCGGCAGCACCTGTGGCTCAAGGAGTAGGGCGCTGGCCCCATATACCGGGGGTGGTGGGTTCAAGCCCAGCCCCAGCCAAAACTACAAAAAAAAAGAAAAATACAGTATAACAACCATTTACACAGCATTTACATTGTATTAGGCCTTGTAGGTAACTGAGAGATGATTCCAAAAATATGGGAGGGTGTATTTAGGTTACATGTAAATATGGCACCATTTATGTCAGGGATATGAGCATCTGTGGATATGGGTACCAGTGGGGTCTTGGAACCAAGCCCCCACAGAAGCAGAGGGATGACTATAATTGTTTTCCATGTAAATTCTATCTGAGAACACACACATGGCAATTATGAATCCCTTTCCTTTCAAATGCAGGGATGTTTAATGAGAAATAAGATAAAATGCAGACACAGAATGCCTGGGTTTGAGGGCCAGACTCTAGAGCTTTATACCCTTGCCAAGTCACGTAAATCCCCCGGGTCTGCTTCCTCTTCCTACGATTCATTTCTGACTCCAACTTGAATCCAGTGCTGTTTGGCCCAAGTGCAGTTTTTTATGTGGCACAAGATATTCCTAGTCAAGCTACATTTTACCATTTGTGGGGCACTTTCAATAAATAGAAAAATTGCAATTCCTTTTTTTTGGCAGTTTTTGGCCAGGGCTGATTTTGAACCTGCCACCTCCAGCATATGGGGCTGGCCCCCTACTCCTTTGAGCCCCAGGTGCCACCCAGGAGTGCTCTATTTTTTTTTTTTTTAATGTTTTAAAGGATGCTCCCTAGCATCTCTGGATCCCAGCTTGCTTCATTTATATGAAGAGAGTGGTTTGGATTTTTTGTGTGTTTTTGAGACAGAGTCTCACTTTGTCGCCCACAGTAGAATGCCCTGGCATCATAGCTCCCAGCAACTTCAAACTCTTGGGCTCAGGTGACTCTCTTCCCTCAGACTCTGAGTAGCTGGGATGATAGGTGGCCTCCACAATGCCCGACTATTTTTAGAGATGAGGTCTCTCTCTGGTCAGGCTGCTCTTGAACCCATGAGCTCAGGCAATCCACCTGTCTTGGCTCCCAGAGTGCTAGGATTACAGGTGGGACCCACCTCACCTGACCTGGTTTGGGGTTTTACAAAGGTGAGAGAGAAAGTGTGTATCAGAAAATACATGTGAGGGAATACAAAAAATATCCTCCACTATTAAAATGCTCACTTCTAAATACAACAATATTCTTTTAATTTTCATATTTTGCATTATCGTAAGGGCAAAAGTTAATAAGTTTATTATACAGTATAAACATAATTTAAGTCATCATATTCAAATTATTACTTTTTATTATTGGACCGTATTTAATCTGGCATTAAAAAAAAAATTCACCTTGAAGCATTTCCTGTTTGTGTACTAGGTGGTGGACTTTCACCTACTAGTATTCTGGCTACACGTTTGGACTGCGGCAGACTCTTCAGGAGAGCATACTGCAGTGACTCCTTTCTGTTGTCCTCACTTCCTCAACTATGTGCTGCCTTTAAATGCATGTGGGGGATTAACAATGTCTACATAATTCTTTGTTACTCCTCCCAATAAAAATTAGGTTTACTTTTCTGCCCTTGAGCCCCGGTCAGCCTCACTGGTTACTTTTATCAACAGAATGTTCACAGGTGATGTTCAGGGGCTTCTGAGGCTCCTGTGCCCTCCTGGAACACCCTCTGGGGCCCAGGACTGCCAGTGAAGACTCTGGTTCCTCTGAGACCATGACGCTGGGGGTCGAGTGTAGGGATCTGGTGGCCCAGGACGAGTCAGCCTTTCTAGCCCTCCCTCCCAAGGTGACAGATGTACAACCAAAGCCATCTTTCCCCTTCAAATTAGACCATGCCTTGGGTGAGAGTCACTGACCAACCTCCATGAATGCCACTGGTGACAGAAGAACTGCCAGTAAAGTGCCACTAAGGCAGGTGACAACCATGAGATGTAACAGCTGTTTGAAGGCAAGAAGTTCGGGGCTTATTCACTGTTCAGCAATAGGTACCACTAACCGTGCACAAAAGACAATACCCGCACGGTGACGCCAGGTCTCACATTCCATCAGCCTGTGCCATAGTGGCCATAGTGGCCTATGACGGCTCAGCTGTCCTGCTGCCATGTTAGGGCTGAACAATCACACAGTGGACTCAACACACTGCTGCCAGTGAGCACTGCAGACACGGCACACCCCAGCGTTCAGGGGTTACAAAGGACACTGAATTTTATTGTAATTCTTGTTAACCGTAACTGCTAGGTCCTCTAATTTTTTAAAAATAGTATCACAAAATTTTACCCTATACTGAATAGGGTAAACCATTTAGAAATGTCTCCTTACCCTATTACCCAAGGCAGCTAAGGACACTACCTCACCTCCACAAAAAAAGGAAAACTACAGGCCACAGTATCACTTATGAAATGAACACAAGTGCAAAATTCTAGACAAAATGCAAGCAAACCAAATTCAACGGCACATTTAATAGCTCATTCACCATGATCAAGTGGGAATTCCCAAAGTTGCAAAGGTGGTTCAACGTATGCAAATCTATAAACATGATCCATATTAACAGAACGAAAGAAAAAACACTGTTTTCAACAAATGGAAAAAAATTGACAAATTTGCAATCTTTTCACAATAAAAACTCTCAACAAATTAGGCATATAAGGAAAGTACATAATGTGAAACCCATAATCAACAGAAAAGCTGACAATTTTTCCTCTAAGATCCAGAACAAGACAAAAATGTCCACTCTTAAAACTTCTTTTCAATAGAGTACTCAGGTCTTTGCAGGAGCAATTACTCAAGAGAAAGAAAGAAAAAATCATCCAAGTTGGAAAGGAAGAAGTTCAATTGATTGTTCCTCTTTGCATTTGACCATCATAGACCAATGAGAGTAAACCCTAAAGATTCCACCAAAAACTGTTAGAAATTAATCAACAAATTCAACACAGTTGCAGGATATCATATCAACAGACAAAAATTCACAGCATTCTTGTATAGTGACATTAAACTCTCTGAAAAGAAGAAAACAATCCCATTTATATTTAATAAAAAAGAATAACATACTTACACATAAATTTAACCAAGGAGGTTAAAGATCTCTACCATGAAAACTGTAAAACATTAATGAAAGGTAACAGCAATGACATTTTCACTAAAATAGAAAAAAAAATTCTAAAAACTGTATGAAACTGTACAATAACCCAAAGAGCCAAAGCAATCTTCAAAAATAAAAAAAGGAAAAATTTAGAAGCATATTATATGAGTTTGAAATATACTACAAAGCTATAGTAAACCAAACAGCCTGGTACTGGTACTGACATAAAACAGACACACAGCCCAGTACAACAGAATAGAGTCTAGAAAAGAATTCATGAATTTACAGCCAACTGATTTTGACAAAGATGCCAAGGACATGCAATGTGGAAAGGACGGTTTTCATATAGTGCTGGGAAAACAGACTATTCACATGTGGGAGAATGAAGTTTGACCCTTACGTCATACAGTATAAAAAATCAGCTCTAAATAGAGCAAAGACTTAAATGTAACACCTCTAACTATGAAATCACTAAAGAAAACACAGAAAAAGCTTCATGACATTGATCTGGAAAATGACTTTTTGTATGCCAACAGCACAGGTAACAAAAGCAAAAATAGACAAATGGGGTTACATTAAACTAAAAAGTTTCTACATAGCAAAGGAAGCAATCAACAGAATGAAGAGATGACCTATAGATTGTGAGAAAATATTTGTAGCCATTTATCAGATAAAGTGTTAATATCAAAAACAGAAAATCAGATAAGTCAGCAGTGAGAAAACACACATGCCAATTTAAAAATGGGATAATGACCTCAACAGACTTTTCTCCAAAGAACAGGTACAAATGACCAACAGGTGTATGAAGGAATGTGTAATGTCACTATCATCGGGGAAACGCAAATTAAAACCACCGTAAGATACTGTCTGCAATAGCCCATTAAAATGGCTATTACCAAAAGCACGAAGGATAACAAATGTTGCAAGGATGTGGAAATGTAAATTAGTATAGGCTTTATTTTTAAATAATGTTTGAAGTTTCCTCAAAAAATTAAAATACAACTACCATGTAATCCAGGAATCCCACTAATGATTTATATTCAAAGGAACTATGTCAGTGTGTCAAAGAGACGTCGCACTCTGGAGCCGACTGCAGCGCGGCTCACACCAGGCAAGACTGGCATCAACCTGAGTTTCCACGGATAGAAGAGGCAATGAAGGCAAGGCTGGATACACACCCACTGGAATACCAGTCAGCCGTGACAAGAAGAAAATCCCTTCATTAGTGGCACAGGATACAAAGTTGCAGCTGGATAGAAAGAGTGAGCTCCGGAGCTCTGCTGTACTGTGTGGCAAGGACAGTTAGTTACACTATGATAGTTAATCACACTATGTATATTGTAGTCTTGAAAATGCTAAAACAGTGGATATTCGGAGCTCTCACCACAAAGATAATCAAATATGAACTTTGTTAATTAGCTAGATTTAGTCATTGCAGAAAGTACATAAACATCAAAACATCATGTTGTACATGGTAAATGCATGCTGTTCTGTCGAATTAAAAAAAAAAATGTTAAAAAAAGAAGTTCCCTCACTTTCCCACCCCGAGTTGTACAGAAGGGTCCATTGTATTCCCAGAGACATCGAATATTTTCTTTGTTTTTCCTTTCTGCCCTGGCTCAGGAAAGCTCTGGTGGGTAGGTAAGTATCTGCTCTTGGTCTAGGGAGATTAAAAGATTTCATGATTTTTCAAGTTTCACTGGAATCTATTTTCTAAACTTCAGTTCAGGTTGAAGTTCTTCCAGGAAAATTAAGGTTCACAAAGAAATCAGGCAAAACGTATTCATTTTATACAACGTAGCATTTTTATGAAATTTCCTGTATAATAAATAATAATAAACGTCAAAGTATTTTAAGTAGGTAAGTAAATGATTTGAACTGGTTAAGTTACAAAATATAGAATCAAAATATTAATATCACTTGGGGTTAGCTGCTAAGGTGTTTAACACTCTTTCTACTGACCCTGACCTTCTGGGTGACACTAAGAGTCAGTTTTTACATGAACTTGAGTGACGCGGCAGGAGGGCTTCGGGAACTTTGAAGTGGCAGTAACATGATAAATCTGATGCGTGGTAATGACCTGGTTTACACTGTAACCACCTCCACACAAACCACAAATTCAAACACCCCAAGATCAGCACTGGCATGAAGGCTCTCATTAAGCTTCTGAATATTATCTTCCTAGGATACCAGCAAGCAGGATTGTTGACCAGACATGCTTTGTTTCCCCATGTCAAGCAGAATCCTGGCATGTGAAGAAAGCCTGGAATCAGTGAAGGAACAGGCCGTCCTGGAGCTGGAAGGAGGTGCCTGAGCTGAGATAGGCGCACTCAGGAATGAACCAAGGCTGTGGTGTCTGAAACTGGGACACATCCCCATCACCCCCTTCAAAATATGTTGAATTGAAGCATAAAACACATCCAGAAAAGGGCGTCGATCCCAAGAGTATAGCTCAATAAATTTTCACAGTGTGAACATACCTGTGTAACCGACATCGGATCTGGAAATGAGATACTACCATTAACCAGAAGCCCCTTCAAGCCCTTCCCCTGCCCCTCCAGAATAGACATTCATTCTCCTGACTTTGTTCCAGAATAGATTTATTTTACCTGTTCTTATACTTTGTCATTGGAATACAGTAAAACCTGTAGACGTTGACCACCCAAGGGACGGTAACCAGTTGATCAATAAGGTGAACATAAAGAACTTCCATCGAGTACATGTCTGATTTATGAAAATTAGGTCAATTTAGGCAAGTCATCAACTATGGAGGTTGTGTTGTATCATGTTGTACCATATGATGGTTAATCTCGTGTCCACTTGACTGGGTGGCCAGACACTTGTTTAAGTGCCATCCTGGGGGGTCTGTGAGGGTGTTTCTGCAGGAGATTAACATTTTGAACTGGTCGCCTGAGAAAAGCAGGTGCTCTCTCCATTGTGCACAGGCCTCATCCAATCAGTCAAAGGCCTGAGTAGAGCAAGAGTCTGGCCCTCCTGAGAGTAAAAGAGAATTCCTTGGCCTGACTGCCTTTAAGCTGGTATAATTGATTTTTTTCTGCCTCTGAACTCAAACAGTGGCTCTACCCAGGTCTTGACCCTATTGACCTTTGGACTGAAACTACACCATCAGCTCTCTTGGGTCTTCAGTTTGCCAACTGCAAATCTTGGGACTTCTCAGCCTCTACGATGGTGTAAATATTTCCTTTATTATAAGGAAATATAATAAATTATATTATAATATAAATATAAGTATAAATTTAAATATAAATCTCTTCCTATATCTATTGCTATGGTTTGAATATTTGTCTCCTCCAAAACTCATGTTGAAATTTAATCCCCAATGTGGCAACAGAATTGAGAGGCATTTAAGACGTGATTTGGTTGGGAGGGCTGTGCTCTCATGAATGGAGTAATCCATTTGCAGATCATGGATTACTGGGTTATCATGGTTCCTGAGCTGGCATGCTCAGCCCTCTCACCATGTGATACCCTCTGCTGCCTTTGGACTATGCAGAGAGTCCCCACTAGCAAATACAAGAGATGTGACTACCTGTCTTCCTACCATGTTCCCACTTGGCCTTCACTTTAATTCTTCCTCATATAGATGGTAGTGAGTGGAGGATGCAGGAGGAATGTGCATCGGAGGCCAGAGAGCCATCACAAACATTTCCATGCTGATCCTCTGCATTAGGCAATCAATCACTGATTGGACTGTAATCCAAATGCCAACCAGGGCCTCCCAGTCCATCTGGCTCCTGCATACATATGTCTCAAAATCTCACATTACCCTCCATATAAAACTTGGTCCCTTATTATTATTTTATAATAAATAAAATTTATTTATTTCCACCAGTAATCTACCCATACCAGCTGTCTTGTGAGTTTTAGTAGAATCTTAATATTTATGTGGCAAGGGGTGGTCATTGTAATACATACAGGGTCCTCATCTCATTCCCCATCCCATCTCGCTTTCCCATTTTCTCAGACACTCCATAAATTACTCTTTTCATCTCATGGACAGTAATTTAGCAAACCTCTTTTGTTTCTTGAGAATGCCCTAGGTGGCCTCACTCTTATCCTGGTAAGCTTGTCAAAGTGTTTCTTCCAAACACACATAGCACTTTCCCAGAGAGAGCTAATCAAATAAAATAAAATAAATCCTCATCTCACTATAACTTGATGGATAACATGACTTCTATATGTTCAGCATTAATGGAGGCCCATGGAGAAATATAGGGAAATAAAAGACATAATTTCCATCCTCAAGGCATTTAGAATTGATTTAGAGAGAGAATTACTATACATGAAATAGGTAGGAAATACTTTGGTGCCAAGCTGAGTGGTAATATCTGTGCAATAAGAGCTGAGAGAAGGGCTGGGTCAGCTCAACGCAGCTGGGGGAAAAGGATCTCCCGGTGCAGGTCGGAGGATGGGCTGAATTTTTTGGGGTTCAGTGGTGGGAGGAAAAGGGTTCAGGAGAGGGACATAACATCAGCAGAGTCATGAATATGGCAAGGAGTGTGTGTGTGTCCCCTGGGAGGAGATTAAACACTTGTCAAGTTTTTTTTTTTGCAGTTTTTGGCTGGGGCTGGGTTTGAACCCACCACCTCTGGTAAATGGGGCTGGCGCCCTACTCCTTGAGCCACAGGCGCCGCCTGAGAACTTGTCAAGTCTTGATGAGAAATAAACCTGGCTGGGAGGATGGAGTAAAATTATAAAGGATGTTGAAAGTCAAAGATATGCACCTTGGGGCCAGCGATGAAATAAACGCCAACAGCAAGCCACGGTAGCACTAAGTCCCTGTGATCTGGTTACCAGCAGAAATCATGTAACAGTTTTTTCAAATATCGTAAGCTATTTTTTTGCACTCATTACTACTATATGATTTTTTTAAAGTTGAAACTTTTTTTTTTTCTTTTTCCTCTTTGTAGAGATAGGGTCTTTCTGTGTTGCCCACGCAGGTCTTGAATTCCTGGGCTCAAGCAGTCTTCCCACCTCACAGCCTCTGTGAGTGCTGGGATTACAGGTGTGAGTCACCACGTCCCCCTTCAGAACTTTGATAATTATATTAGACCTGCTGCTCAATCTTGTTATTGAATGTGTTAATTTATCACCAATTTCCAATATTTGATATGATTCATTCCTTTGATAATGCCATATATTTTACTTTTAATGCATCTGGAAACATTCTTAGAAAAGGTTTACGGACTTCACCAGGCTGGCAAAGGTACAAAAACTGGCTAAGGTCTCATCAGTTTGGGACTAAGCTATGTTTCTGCAGATGAAGTTGCTACAGTTCACGACAGATATGACTCACACATCAAAGAACTGTCAAAACATGAGAGTCAATGGAACATGGTTGCCTGGAAACTAAAGCCCTGACAGATTGTTACTTTCTCTCCTTCCTTCCCTCCCTCCCTCCCGCCCTCCCTCCCTCCCTGCCTGCCTTCCTTCCTTTTTTGTTTTCTTTCTTTCTTTCTCTCTCTTTTTTCTCTTTCTTTCTTTCTCTCCCTTCCTTCCTTTCTTCCTTCCTTTCTCTCTTTTCTTTTATTCCTTCTCTCTCTTTCTCCTTCCTTCCCTCTTTCTTTCTTTCATTTTTTTAGGGAAGAAAGCATTGAATGTCTGTAGAAGGCTGACATGGATCTCTTTGCTCCCAGGTACCTCAAAAGATCATCCCTGGGAATCTCCATCTCCCACCAGAAGTCAGAGATTACTCTTTCCTTTCCTGCATGTTGTGGTCTGTTGCTGGAGGTAGGGGAGGAGGGGTAATAAACACACTTTGAAATAATCATATTAATCCTCCTTGTTCTCAAATATTTATTAAGTATTTCCTTAAAGGGCCTCATACTGGGTGCTAATCTATTACGATGAGACTCAGTTTCCTCACAAATTCATGCTAATATCTCACTTTTACTTTCATACCTCCTGTTGAATTCTCACACCTTTGAAATTGATAGTGTAACCATCCTTGTTTACAAATGAAGAAACTGAGGCTCAGAAAAGGGAAGATACTTCCCCTTGGCAAGTGGCAGAGCCTGGGCTTGAGAACAAGCCCTACATGTTGCTTCTGAGGGTTTGGGGTTTTGACCTAGGCCTTGGTGTGGGGATGACCCCTCTCTCCCACCACTGGGACCAAGTTCTCTGACAAATGCACCCCCCACCCCCGTAACCAGTGGCATACCCTGACATGTGGCTGGGGGATGGGTGTGGTTTGTGGCCTCATGAGGGCCCTGGATTCCCTAAGTAGTCACATGAGGGTGGCCCAGGAGGTATTTCCTCCCCTGTGCTCCTGAGCACAGCCCTCTTCATAACCTCTGCAGAAATAAATCTGCAATACACATAGGAAGCTGCTATCCTAGCCCAGTTCCCATTAGAAACTTAGGGTCCAGGGAAGTAGCCTCAGCCTCCAGAAAAGTGTGGACACTTTTCAGGCCCTGTCCCAGTCTGGGGCAAATATCCCACATGATCCCCTTATTTCTTTTGCTTCTCAATTAACCATCTAATCGCAGTTTTTGTTGACACCTGAATGTTAACACCTTTCCATCGACTGCCGTAGATGGATTATCTGCCCTGGTGTTGCTGGATTGGAAGATAATGAATTCAGCCCTGGTCATGTTGAGTTTAAGGAGACTCCCAAGCGGATTGTCCAGTTGTGAGATGAACTCTGTCACACTGCATGGAAATAGAAATGTAGGACATTCCTTATAGAAACTCTAGCCCATAACTCTATACTTTGTCGTGAAAATAATTAAAGATTCTGGTGGTGATTTTAAAATCTGGATGTCAAGGAAAACCAAATCCTATTTTTTCAGACTTCTCAAACAGCTTTGTGCCTGAAAAGACTAAGTGTTTGCACATCTTAAATATTCTACTAGATAGAAGCAAACATTTTTAAATCTATTTGTGTCACCTTCCAGAAATGTTTTTTAAAAAGTGCAACCTGAGAAATTGTACTCTGAGATCCAAGGTGAGCAGTTCACGCTTGATAGATTCTGTCACAGAGATTTTTCTCTGTTCTTGCAAATGATTTTGTAGGATTGGAAAGCTAAAAATAGAGCTGAAGGTGACATTCATCACCTAAAATACACACCATTCGAAAAGTCTGCTGCATACAGCGATTTCAGGGCAATCTTCTGCAGAATGCTAGCTATTTTGATAATCCCCTAGATCTTTCAGGTTACAATGCTGTTTGGCATTTAGCACTGTCATTTTAATTCATGTTATCTGGATAATGGAAGCTATGTGAATATCCAGCATTCCAAAGGGGGGAAGCAGTTCTCATTCACAGGGTATAAGCCGAGTCTGGATTTGTAAAACTTGAATTCCTGTTGGATTTTCTGGTGATTTTCATTTTTTTATTTTGAGAGAGGGTCTCTTTCTGTTGCCTGGGCTAGAGTTCAGTGTCAGCATGTCATAGCTCACAGCAGCAACCGCAAACTCCTGGATTCAAGTGATCCTCCTGCCTCAGCCTCCAGAATAGCTGGGGCCACAGGCACATGCCACAATGCCTGGATACTTTTTTAAGATTTTTTGTAGAGATGGGGGGGTCTCACTCTTGCTTGGGCTAGTCTAGAGCTCCTGGCCTCAAGTGATCCTCCAGCCTTGGCCTCCAAATGTGCTAGGATTACAGGCATGCGCTACCATGCCTGGCCCTCTAGTGAGTTATTGAATGACCTTGAGAAATTGCCTCATGTGTCTGTTGTAAAGTTTTAGTCTGTTTTATCCCATAGAATGAATGTTTCTTGGTTGAATGGGTTTTGAGTACATGGAAGGGATAGCTAACTCTGTGTTTTCTATATATGTATAATATAACATAAATCTCCCTATCTGTAAAGTTTGGTCATGTAGAGACCAAGGCTCTTGGTCCCCTAAGTGTTTAATGAAAAATCACTGATATGAGGCCGACTGATTAACAGGAGAAAAGACATATACATTTAACTAATGCATGTACACGGGAACTTTCGGAATGAAGACCCACATTTTAGGGGAAATTGTCCATTTTTAGGCTTAGTTTCAACAGTATGGACAGCCATCTAGAAATACAATGGGACAAAAAGTGTATGTTTTAAAGTTAACAGACTGAGTGGGGAAACTCAGCAAGGCCGGTCTGTCTAGATTCTTCTTGGGCTCCCAGAACATGCATTCTTATCTTCTAGGGATGAGGCAAGGCCCTACTGTAAAACAAAGTAGGTCAGATAACTTTTTTTATGGCCAGTTTTTAGACAGAATAATTTTATATGTTATAGCTGGCTGTCAGGAAAAAGGGTTTTGGCCTTGAAGACCCAGCCTGGGGAGGAGGGGCTTTAGTTCCCATGGCCGCAGGGGAGTGTGGGGCTGAGAATCAGGAGGACAGAAGGTCAGAGAGAAATGTTTGCTTCTGAGGCCCTTGTCCCGGGGGACTGTTTTTTTGACCTCTAGCAGATGCAGGGGCAGACACAAAGGTGGGTGCAATGGTGCACAGACCCCAAAATCAACATGACTTTCTGGCTCCCGCTCCCACACTGGCCAGGCCAGACTCTCTGTCCTAATTCCCAGTTCCTGGATGAGAGACTGTCTCTGAGACACTTTGGTTTCTATCCTCTGGCCCGGGAGGAGTGAGGTCACTTGACAGGAAGGATGAGGGTGTGGGAGGATTCTCAGAGGAGGGGCGGGGGCTGGGCAAGCACCCTTTTCCATTTCTCTTCTCCTGGAGAATGTTCCTGGAGAAGAGAGGGAACAGGGCAAGAGAAAGTCATCATTAGATGGGGTCTTCCAATATCTTACCATCTCCCCACACCTCCCCAGGCAGGAGTGCCTTGAACATCTACCTGCCCCTAACAGCTTGGTGGCCATTGTCTAAACCACAGAGATTCGAGCCTTTGGTTCTTTTTAGAAACATTATCTACCCAAGCATCTTCTTCTGATGCTGTGATGATTGTTGAGTGTTCAATAGGGAATTGGTTAACTAAGACAAATGTTTTGGGTTTTATTTTAGAAAACATTTGCTAAAATAAATGCAGCCCTTGGCCAAGTCTCTCTCAAGGAAGCTGAGATTGGAGTGCAGCCACTTATCTCAGCCTTCCAGAGCTCAGCCCCAGTTTATTGAATCATCCAGATTTTATGCCCAGCTACTTCAGGATGGTATCGCCTCAGTATGTGCCTTAAAAACTCAGGCTCATGGCACCTGTGGGTCAAAGGAGTAGGGCGCCGGCCCCATATGCCAGAGGTGGAGGGTTCAAACCCAGCCCCGGCCAAAAACTGCTAAACAAAAACAAAAACTCAGGCTGCTGACATACACAGCAAACTGCCTTAATCCTCTACTTGACTTTGGTAGCAGAGGCCCTGGCCTGGCATGGCCCACTGAAACACCAGGGACCTGAGTGGGGTCACGTCCTTGTTCAGCTCACTGATTTGGACTTATGGCTACACTGAGAGCCTCACAGTCGCCCTCTGGAGGGATCAAATCTGCCTATCTCTGTCTTGGTTGCTATTTCACCCTTTTTCCACAAGTAGAAACCGAGACCTCAGGAGGAAAGTCATTTGAGTCTATGGTAATCACTTTAACTTTGTGATGTGGGAACTCCCAAGAAGAGTGAGACAATCGTCCCCTGCGTATCTGGAAGTAAGCTGGTGTGGCCTTCCCAGCCCCTGGGACTCCTGTGGTAGAACGTGGGGACATATCCTCCCTCCTCAGATCTTGCCTCTTGTATTTCCTTTGGGCCCCAGATGTTGCCAAATTAGGTGGAAACCTCGGTCAATGACCCGACCAAATCTCTTTCTTCTGAAATGGCTCAGAGTTGAGGAAGGTAGTTTCAACCCTCTGTCAAATCACTGGGACCAGCATGTCTGTTTTCCACTTTACACCACACGAAAGGGACCCAATGGCAAACCCTCTTTCTGGAAGATTCTCCAAAGGTCTTTTTTTGGGAAAACTCTCAAATATGCATAACAATAGGGAAAGCAACAATCCCCTTGTACCTATCACTCCACTTTAACAAACATCTATGTTTGTCAGGTTTGTTTCACCCATCAATTTCCTCTCCTGTTTTTCCTGGATATTTCAAAGTAAAGTCCAGATACCAGGATGTTTCAGGTTTAAATTCTTGAGTATGCACTTAAAAATGTTCTACTGGGGCTCGCCGCCCCTAGCACAGTGGTTACGGTGCCGGCCACATACACTGAGGCTGGTGGGTTCGCACCCAGCCTGGCCTAGCTAAACAACGACAACTGCAACCAAAAAATAGCCGGGCATTGTGGTGGGTACCTGTAGTCCCAGCTACTTGGGAGGCTGAGGCAAGAGAATCGCTTAAGCCAGCAGTTCTCAACCTGTGGGTCATGACCCCTTTGGGGGTCTCATGCATATCAGATATTTACATTATGATTCATAACAGTAGCAAAATTACAAAGTAATTTTGAAGTAGCAATGAAAATAATTTTATGGTTGGGGGTCACCACAACATGAGGAACTGTATTAAAGGGTCACAGCATTAGGAAGGTTGAGAACCAGTGGCTTAAGCCCAAAAATTTGAAATTGCTGTGAGCTGTGATGCCACAGCACTCTACTGAGGGTGATGTGTTTTATTGGAAAATTATAATTCCATTATCATATCTAACAAAATTATTAATAATTGCTTAGTACCATGTAATACCAAGTCTGTATTCAAATTCCCCCTTTCACAGTTGATTTACTTAAATCAATAACCTTATAAAGCTTGTCGTATCTCAAAGTCTGGGCAGAGAATCAGGGCAGAGGAGTGTGGTTGCCTTCATATCCCAGCCTCCTCCCCTCTGAACTTCACCTTTCTTTTAGAGATACTCTCCGGATTCCCTCTGCTACTACCTTACCTGGATACAAATTCACAGGTCCTATTTAAAACTTTGTCCCCGTGACTATTAAAAAAAATTCCCCCTTGGTGTGAATGTGGAGAGAAGGGAACACTTTTACACTGTTGGTGGGGTGCAAACTAATACAGCCTCTTTGGAGAGAAGTATGGAGAATCTTCAAAAAGCTAAAAGTAGACCTTTCATTTGATCCCTCAATCCCATTACTAGGTATCTACCCAGAAGACAAAAAATCATTTTATCAAAAGGACATTTGCACTGGAACATTTATCACAGCTCAATTTACAATTGCAAAGATGTGGTGGAATCACCCCAAGTGCCCTTCAACACATGAATGAATGAATAAACTGTGGTGTATGTATACCATGGAATACGCTTCAGCCACAAAAAAACATGGAGACGTTGTATCTTTTGTATTAACCTGAATGGAGTTGAAGTCTATTCTTCTTCGTAAAGTATCACAAGAATGGAAAAGCAAGAATCCAGTGTATTCAATACTAATATGAAGCCAGTAGACAAATACATGCCCACATGAGAGAAATACACAATTAAATTTAAGTAGGGGGAGGGGAAAGAACAGAGAGGGGAAGAGGAAGAGGGATTAGTAAGCTCTCATCTAATGGCACAATGTAAGGGTATATAGCACACCTTCTGGGTAAAGGGCTTAACTACAACTTGGACTTTTCCTAATAAACACAATGTAACCTAATTGTTTCTACCCTCATATTAATCTGAAAAAATTCACTCTTTCTGTATCTACCTAATCACAAATGAGGAAGGCTGGCATCATCTAAGAGAATATTACAAAGACAGCAAGAGAAAAATTGAAGTTAATAAGGCACAGAAAGAACTCAAGAGAATAACATTGTTTACAAACTAGGGGTTAATGACCCTATAATGGCTTACATCATTAACAAGCAAATAGAGCTGGTACCCTTGTGTGCCCTGGTTTAACAAAACTAGGTTCTATTCCCAGGAACCTAGTACAGTTTGGTCTGGGTCCCTTTCCTCCCAGGTCCCTATCTCCACAAGGTCAGGGCCTTCCTCGTTCTGAGATAAGACAGCATCTCATTGTGCAAATGTCTTTCCCTAAGAACCATATCAAAGCTGCTTCTCTCATACAAATTTCACATTTTTGCCTGATTCAAATCTTACAGATCTCTCTTTACCCCGCCCTGGTAGTTCCTGGTGGTCCATCTGGGAGGGATGAAATCCACCAGCCTTTCCAAGCTGAGCCATCATCTCTGCTTAGCTGTAGAGAATTCAGTGTCAATTTACCTTTGCAATTGAAGTGTTAGCATCTTCACCTGTGAAATGAGAGTCTGTTTCTATCCACCTCCTGGGCCTGCTGTGATGCTGAAATGAGATCATGCATGTGATGCCCTCAAATCACATAAAAGAGCAAGTTAATGGAGGTAGCGATGATGGTGATGGTGGGAGTGGTGGTGATGATGCCACTGACGCTGAGTCAGGAATATTTCTCCCTCTCTCACTCACCCCACCTTCTCCAATCTTACAGGGAAGTAAGTAATCTTGCCAAGGTCTATATGATCACAATAGAAGCAGACTTAATGTAAGGGTGGGGATGAAAAAGAACTCTTCTTAGATAGAAATATTTATCTCTAACAAAACATCAGTCATACTTGAGGCTTATAAACTGAAGTCAGCCATCACCAGTTGGCAAGATCACCGTGGCAAGGGGAAACTGCTTGACCATGGACGAGGGAAAGAAATGGTGGTTTTTTTCCTTCTTCGTGAAAAGAGGGAAGAGAAGAATAGTGGGAAGAGGCAGGTTAAGAAGAGCAAGGAGGAGAGAGAGAGGCTGGGGTTTAGCCACTGAAATCAAGGGCACCTTTAGCACTGTAAATTGTTACCTGGGAAATCGTATCCATTCCCCTTCCATGAAAATTTATGAATTTCAGAACACTTTATGCTTCACATTGGAGGGTGGTTTGTGAAAGAGAGGTGGGCAGAGAGAAAGAAGAGTATGTATAGAAGGAGGAATCAAGAGACAGGATTTGTAGAAATCTTGGGGGGAATGCTTTGGATGTCCATAGGCCAAGGCTTTGGGAGGCTTCCGAAGACCACGTCTGACATCAAGGTTACACGAACCTTTCAATAGGCTTCATACACTGATGAAAACATCTACCCACACCTCACACAGTAAGCGTGAGAGAATCAGTTTTGCTCATAATAGTCATTATAGCATACCAGCATTCAAGGGTGTAGTTACCCAACATCCTCGGGTGTAGAATTGACTTTCCTATTATGGGAAACAGGCCTTCCCTGTGATGCATTCATTTCATCAAACTTTTATGTCAAGATATCCAGAGGAAGTATTTGGTTCTTATGATAAAGAGCAATTTTAAAATGTTAATCTTGCTAAGTCTATACAATAGAAGGAGGGCAAAATCTATAAAGAGAAGCAGCAAAATATGTCCTTTTTGGTTCCAATTCCACAGCCCACTTCTGGCCCAGTTCTCTGGGTAATGGCAGGTGTCGCTGTGGGTGATCTCATTCTCTTACTTTGTGTCCCTGTTCACATATCGACATGTCACTGACCCAGCCTTGCTGGGACGGAGCATGGTTGTTTAATCCCTTAACCCCACGGCTTGGCTGGCACTGTTCCACTTGTTCCTGGTGGAGGTCAGTAGGAGGCTGAGACAGGGCAGGGTCAGGGTGGAGAGGGGAGGAACACTGTCCCATGAGCTGGGTCCCCTTGGCACCATGCTCCCCCCTGCAGAGCTCACTGACCTTTTGCAGTCCATGCTACTGAAAATACAGAAGCCATCTGTTCTTTTCCAGAACATATCTCCATGGCCCACGTTTTCCTGGGAGAGTTTCCAGGAGTTTGAGCTCACAGAGCTTGGCATTAGCCTTCAGAAACAAAGGCACTGCTGGAACTCGCGTTATGAGAACAGGGAAAAATGGAGAGGATTCCAGAGCTGCAGAGGCCACTGTCACTGAGCACTTCCCTTGTGCCAGCCACTGTCTTCATCCCTCTGTGCCTTGTCTTATTTGCTCCTCACAGCAACACTGTAAGAAAGGTAGGAAAAGCCTGTGGCTCAAAGGGGTAGGGCACCGGCCCCATATGCCAGAGGTGGCAGGTTCAAACCCAGCCTCGGCCAAAAACAAGAAAGGTAGGAATAGTAGCACCGTATTCTGAAGAGACAATTAGGGTTTAGACAAGGTCTATCATTGATTGCAAGGCCATACTGGTACTATGGAATCAGGTCTGTATAACTTCAAAATTTACACCTTTCAAATGTACTATTCTGCCTCTTTTTTCTGGATTTTGGGGTATCATGAGCTGTGTCCAAATCTGCTGTCACTTCTTTAAGACCCTGGGGAGGAGGAATGGGGTTTCTATACCCCTTGTAGAGTGAGTCGTTCTTCTCGATGTTGGATCTCTGGTGCTATTCTAGGCACCCGAGTTAAGACACCACGGGCCTAAGGAGCCTGCCCCTGGCCTGAGGTTAGTGAACGTAGAGAGGTCTCCACCATCTGGGCAGCTTTTGGCCCGGATATCTTCTGAGGAAAGTGAAGGAAAATTCTCCCAAAGGGCATTTATATGGTGGGCACTGGACTCTCCCCATGACCCTGGTAGGGTAACAAATAAAAATATAAGATGCCTAGTTAAAGTTGAATTTCAGGTAAACAAATATTCCTTTTTAGTATGCCTATGCAATAGTTGGGATGTACTTACATTAAAAGATCACTTCTTGTTTATATAATATTTGATTTCAGCAGAGAATCCTGTATTTTTCCAGCAGTCTTAGACTCAAGGTCCTCTGGCACTAGGCTGAGCTGCTGTGGATGGTGACAGGTGTCTGAAAGCTCAAATCTCTGAGTCAGGCCTGAGGCTATGAATGAAGCTTCACAGGCCTTCACTGGCAGGGACAGTGGGTGGCCTGAGAGGAGCAGCCAATGCCCAGGCCCATCAGGAGTTCCACAGGGAGGATCCACAGATGGAACTTTGCACGGAAGAGCCTGAGCACGGGGGTGCAAGGAACTGTCTCCTGAGATCTTTAGGATGGAACAAAAGAGGGGCTTGAGGCAAAACAAAATGGCAAATGCCAGTCAGTCAGGGTATTTAATTTCTAGGGCCAGCACCGTAAAATACCACAGAATAGGTGTCTGAAACAACTGACATTTTATTTGCTCACAATTCTGGAGGCTGGAAGTTCAAGATCAAGGTGTCAACAGGGTGGGTTTGTTCTGAAGCCTTGATTTGTAAATAGCTATCTTTTCACGGTGTTCTCTTATACTCTCCCACTCTGTGTTTATATACTAATCACCTCTTATAAGATTAGTAATACCGAATTAGGGCTCACCCTCACACCCTCATTTTAACTTTTTTTTTTTTTTTTAGAGAGAGAGAGTCTTACTTTATCACCCTCGGTAGAGTGCTGTGGTGTCACAGCTCACAGCAACCTCCAACTCCTGGGCTTAGGCAATTCTCTTGCCTCAGCCTCCTGAGTAGCTGAGTCTACAGGTGCCCACCACAACGCCTGGCAAAACCTCATTTTAACTTAATTACCTCTTCAAAGGCCCTATTTCCAAATACAGCCAAATACTGAGGTTCTTGGGGTCAATATATGAATTGGACAGGTCTTCCCAAGGAGACCACAAGGATACACCTGCAGGGTCCTCTCCATGGTGACTCAGCTCTTGGGAATTTATAAATTTAACTTCCTGGAACCTGGAAATTTCCAAATTCTGTGAAATCCTGTAGTTCTGTAGGGGCGGGAAAAGCATCTCCCACTTGATTCAAACTGGCCAATGAGAAGGGTACCTGTGGGGTGGAACTTTTTGGCTGTCGATAAAATGGGAAAGACCAAGCCAGTCGAGAGCGCGACCATTTGGAATTCTTCTATGCCGTAAGCTCCCGGCTGGTGAATAAAGCCCTTCCTCTTATATATATTAAAAAAACTATCTATTTATATATATAGGAATTGGAGAAGGAGGGTACAAGTTAGCCGACAATAGCCAGAGAAAGATTTGGGGAACAGGTGAAGTGGTTTGTGCAGGAAAATAGAACCCTGGGGACCTTGTACAAACCCACATAGGCCAGGCTTGAATTGCAGCTGAATCTAAGTCTGGATGTAACTTAATCACCCTCCAATCCCCTGGGAACATGAGGGCCCAGAAAGCTTGTGAGGTGCTATAAGATCATTTTCCACTTGTCTCTATTTTCCTGGGAGGAGATCATGAGTTAGTCAGTTTTGAGAAAGAGAAAACATATTTTTTATCTAAGGAATGTGAACCCATTTAAATGATCAGTCCCAGAGAAGCATTTAAAATGTTCACAGCAGTAACCCTCACATCCCCTAGATCTAAATAATTATCTTTGGAAGCCACTTGCTATGTGGGCTCTAGACTGACATCAAGTAGCTATAAAACACCATCTGCTGGACACTGTAACTCATACCCTATAGTTCAAGAATGTGTAGCCAGTCGCTAATCCATGTTATCTCTATAAACCAGTGAGAATTCTTGTGAAACAACATTGTATCAGCTCACTCTTTGGACCCATTGCCTTAAAAACCTGCTTGTAACAAAGGCTGACAGGACTCCCCCAAAGCAACTTCTAAGTGTGTCTCAGGCACCTTTCTTTACTTTAGCTCAAATAAACTCTAATATTTTGTGTTCCAGCCTCTTCCCTCTAGGTTGACAGGTTCTGGTGATGTATAAGACCATTAATGGAAAAAAACCCCAACTCCATAAAATAAAGTTCATTCCATGCCAAGTGTGTGTGACCACAGCCCAGGGAAACATGGCTTGAGAAAATGTGCCTGAGCTAACCAGGTTACAGTTTGGTTTGATACATTCCTGTTACTATTCCAGTTAACAGCTGCTGACCAGAGAGGGGATTTTAGTATTATAAGGAGCCAAGGGTTAATATTGGTCATTCTTTTCAGTCTTGTGCACAGGCTCAGTGAGTCCTTGGATCCTTGAGCATAATCTGTCATGGCATATTGTTTATCTTGGCTTTTCTAGACAAACAGGTGATACAGGGCTCCGTAGTTATCTCAGGGCTGCAAGGAGGTTCCACTGTTCCTGGGAAAGAAACTCAAAACGCAGCAGCACAACAGAAAGTTACAAAGTTCTGGTCAGCAATTGTTACAGGGCTAGGAACTTGAATCAGAAGAGAATTACAGAAAATAAAAACTCCCAGAAGGGACACTATACTGGTGAGGTGGATAACTAAAAGCTCAACAGCAACCTGGCTTATTGTACCCTCAATGAATCCCCAACAATAAAAAAAAAAAAAAAAGCTCAACAGCAGTATAGTATTTGATAGTCTCAGGTTTTTTTTTTTTTTTTTTTTTTTTTGCAATTTCTGGCCAGGGCTGGGTTTGAACCCGTCACCTCCGGCATATGGGGCTGGCACCCTACTCTTTTGAGCCACAGGCCCTGCCCTGATATCCTCAGTTTTAAAGAATCTGGGGTTCCAATCATGTGTCCTTAATGTATGACAGGAAAAATTGCCTCTACTCATCTTGGTTCTTTGGCTGGCCTATGAATTAAATGGACCTAAGACAGGTTAAGAGGAGAAAACCAATTTATATATATAAGTACCCATGGGAACCCCACAAAAATGTGAGTTTCTAGGAAGGGGCCAGATGATTGAGACTTCAATATCATCCTGAGTTACAGAAAGAAATAGGCATAAGGGGGGGAAAAAAAGCTTTTATCTAACGAATGAATCCTTTTAAATTATCAGGCCCAGAGAGAAATTAAAATGAGATAGCAATCTCACCTGTAATTCTAGCCCTCTGAGAGGCTGAGGCGGGGGTATTGACTAAGCTCACAGGTTGGAGACCAGCCTGAGCCACAGCGAGACCTCATCTTTAAAAATAGCCAGGTGTTGTGGTAGGCATCTGCAGTCCCAGCTACCTGGGAGGCTGAGGCAAGAGAATCACTTAAGCCCAAGAGTTGGAGGTTGCTATGAGCTGTGATGCCACAGCACTCTACTGAGGGCCACAAAGTGAGACTCTGTGTTAAAAAAAAAAACTTAGGTAGCAATCTGGTCTTACTTCTCCCTTGAGTACGCAATCATGTTTTGAAACTGCTATTGCCACAAGTAGCCTCCAAGACTTTAATCAATTGGAAGACTTTTATCTGCATACCTTTGTTCACCATAAAGTTTCTCCCCTCACCTTCCCATAATTGTCTCCACCATGACTGCTAGAAATCCAATAATCTGTGGACCTAAAAGGAAGAGGCTGAGGCTCAATGTTTAATTTAAAGGTTTACTTGAGACAGAGTGAGGACAACTGCCTCACTAACCTAAAATTAACCTACCAATGCCATACCTGGACACCTAACCTATATCCTAGAGCTTAGCAATGTTTAGCCAATCACTAATCAATGTTATTACTCTAAACCAGTGTTTTTCAACCTTTTTTAAATCTCACGGCACACTTGAACGTATAGTTAAACTTCTGAGGCACACTTAAATTATGTTGATCAGGGAGGCTCAACAGAGTAGGGTGCCGGCCCCATATGCAGGAAATTGTGGGTTCAAACCCAGCCCCAGCCCCAAACTGCAAAAATAAAAAATAAATAAATAAATAATGTTGATCAAATACAAAAAGAGTATCAGAAAGAATATACTTACTGTGCATTGAACTTCTTTCAAAAATAATTTAATGATCTTTAAAAAGTTTCCTGGCACAACCAAGATCCTCTGATGGCACACTGGTTGAAAATCACTGCTCTAAACAAACAACTTTGTATTAAGTCCACTTCTTCCGCCACCCCTTGTGACCTTTAAAAATCTGCTCATAAGGCCTCAGTTTTAATTGACAATACCCGGGTCTGAGTCGTCCTGGCAGTTGACCTCACTTTGTCTCAAGTAAACCCTTTAAATTAGACTTTGTGCCTCAGCCTCTTCTTTTTTGGTCTGTAGAGGATTGGGATTTCTAGGGGGTGGAAGAGGAGACAGTTATGGGAAGGTGAGAGGAGAAACTTTATGGTGAATAAAGGTATGCAGATAAAAGCTGGCTCAAGCAGCTAAGGCGCCAGCCACATTACACCTGAGCTGGTGGGTTCGAATCCAGCCCAGGCTGGCCAAACAATGACGGCTGCAACCAAAAAAAAAAAGAAAAAGGAGCTGGGAGTTGTGGTGGGCACCTGTAGTCCTGGCTACTTGGGAGGTGGAGGCAGGAGAATCACTGGAGCCCAGGAGTTGGAGGTTGCTGTGAGCTGTGATGCCAGGCACTCTACCCAGGGTGACAGCTTGAGGCTCTGTCTAAAAAAAAAAGTTTTTCAGGTGATTAAAATCTTGGAGTAGCTTTCTTCCTGGTGCAGATACTTCGCTAATGAAAACTTCCTTTATAAATGTAAATTTCCTTTATAAAAGAGGGAATTTGTACTTTATTTTAGGAAACTGGGAGGGAGGCAAAGAGCTTTTCTTGAATTGGATGGTTCTTAATTTCTTTTAGTACCAAATAGTCAGCATACCAAAATGGCATATTTTGAGGTGACATTTTGAACCCTTTCGTGAACTTTTTTTTTTTTTTTTGTAGAGACAGAATTTCACTTTATCACCCTCGGTAGAGTGCTGTAGCATCATAGCTCACAGCAACCGCCAGTTCTTGGGCTTAGGTGATTCTCCTGCCCCAGCCTCCAGAGTAGCCGGGGCCGCAGGCTCCCACCACAATGCCTGGCCATTTTTTTGTTTCAGTTTGGCCAGGGCCGGGTTTGAACCCGCCACCCTCGGAGCATGGGGCTAGCACCCTACCCAGTGAGCCACAGGCACCGCCCACCTTTCATTAACTTTTAAAAGCTATGTTATCTCAGGTAAATGATTTTACCCGTGGGGTTGTTTTCTCAGTCAGCAAAATGAGACTATCACTTTTCTTAGGAACCACTTTATCCAAGTTGTTGTAAAGATTGTGCAATAATTTATTCATTGGGCACTTACTATGTGCCAATCACATGCTCAAGGCTTTGCATACGTTATCTAATTTTCACAAGAAGCCTCTGAGGTAGGCTGTAATCTCAATTTTACAGATGGATAAACAGACACTAAGAGGTTAAGTAATTTGCCCAAATTTATAACTAGTAAACGGTGGAGTCAGAATTCAAATTCAAGGTGACACACTTCATAGCCTGCTCACTTGTCAGAGGGCTATAAAACTATAGATGTTAAGCAAAATGTTAAGTAGAATGCACAGTGCATAATAGGTATGATACATAACAGCTACTTTTTACAATTATTTTTCAAATTTCAGATTAATATGAGGGTATGCACAATTAGGTTACATTGTTTACATTTGTAAGATTAAGTCCACGTTCTAGTTGTTTCCTTTCACCCAGAAAGTGTTCCATCCCCGTGCACTGTTTCTTTTCAGTGGGAACTTGAACTCTACTCCCTTCTTGGATTTAACTGAGTTTTTCTCTCAAGTGAGCACGTAGTTGTTAATCTAGTTTCCATTTAGTATTGAGCACAGGCATTTTTCCATTCCTGTGATTCTTAGGAGAGTGTTCTCCAAATCCATCTAGGATCTCACAAAAAAATAAAAAAATCTCTGTTTTTTTAAATGGCTAAATAGTATTATGGTATACATATGCCACAGTTTATTAATCCATTCATGTGTGGAAGAGTATTTGGGTTGTTTCCACGTCTTTGCGATTGTAAATTGGGCTGCTAAACATTGTAGTGCACACATACTTCTGGTTCTTTTGGGTAGATACCTAGTAATGGGACAGAAGATCAAATGGAAGGTCTACTCATAGCAGCTATTATTATTTTAACTTTACTTGAACTTGAGAAAATCTACAGGTGCAAAAATAGAAAGCAGGAAAAAAGGTGTTATCTTTTTTCACTGTATTTGTATTTTCCATTTTTCTTCACAAATCTTACATTTGCAATCAAGACAAAAAATGTTGGGAAAAATATCACTCATAATCCCACAAGAAGACAAGAGACGTTTGGGTGAAGGCAGATGAAGAAAATCAGGTTTTGAGAGTCTTCCCGAAACTCTGGTTCCCTATAGGCAGAAAAGTACGGAACACCTGCAACCACTTCATAAAATATATAATCACCGGGGCAACACAAGCCTGAGGCCCAAAGCCGCACCTCAATCCGGGGAAGGCCGCGTGGCCTCTCCCGGCTAGAAGCCTGGTATTCAGTTAAACCAGGTAAGGCCCTTTCTTGTCCTCCTAAGGCCACGTCTGAAAATCACTCAGTAAGTCCGGCGTCCCTGGATGCTGGTGACTCTGTCAGTGGCACAGGGTGGAAGGTTCTGTTGGGCACTGTGAGGTCACCGTTCGGTTTTCCTGGCAGCCTAAACCTGTGAGGGCGGCCTTCAGGCACATCCCCGGGGGAGGCCGCAAAGGAGGTCGCCAGGGCCTTTCTGAATCCTGGAGGCCGCCGCGGGCTTCCCGAGCCCGGCAGTTCCTTAGACTTGGGCCGCGGCCCGAGACGAGGACCAGGCCCGGCACCGCGGACGCACGGCCCGGCGGCCCCCGGCGCGGCGGCGCGCAGCACCAGGAGCAGGAGGACGCGGCGCGCACGCAGCGTGGCGGCGCGCAGCGCGCGGAGGCGGACGCGGCGTGGCGGCGCGCGGGCGCCCCAGACGGAGGCTCCTGCTCTGGCTGCTGGTGCCGGCGGCGACTCTTCCGGCGGAGCGCGGCGCGCGGCTCGCGCAGGAAGGCGGCCAAGTTCGCGCGGCCGTGCAAGGCTGCGCAGGAGCGGGGCCTGTGGGGCCGCTCGAGCCTGCGGCGGCTGCTGCAGAGGCTGGTGACGTGGCGGCGGCGCTATGTGCGGCGCGGGGAGCGGCCGGAGAGGCTGGAGGAGATCCCGCTGCTCGTGCTGGACCGTGCGCGGTTCGGAGACTAGGCCGCCTCGGCGGCCGCGTGGAGCCGGACCTACACGCCCCCTGCACGCTGCGCTTTGGAGTTCTGTTTTGTAAAGAAAGGTAAAAAATTGAAAATAAACCCAGCACCGCATGAGTGAAAGAACACCGATGTGGGGGACGCGCAGGGAGCCGGGGTGGCGCGCTGTTGGCGGTAGGGAAGGAACCCGCTCCCGGGCGGTGGGGAAGGGCAGCCGGCAGCAGCCGGGCCGCGAATAGCCGAGTCCGGCCACGTGTCGCTCCCGGAGGAAGAAGGTGGGCGCCGCAGGGGTCTTCGATCTGTGCAGCGCGCTCGCTCAAGCTTCTAAAAATGTCAAAGCAGGACGCTGAACTCTCCCACGTCCAAGAGAACGGGGTATTTTTAGCTTGTTTTCTGGTGTTTATGAATCTTGTGGTTTAAAAGGGACACCGGTGAGGAGTTTGAAAACTAGTATGAGTTAATAAAGGGAGAGGACTCTAAGGGACTCCTGGGTGGGTCCTTAACTTCGCTTTCCTCATCCAGTAAACCTGGTAGGCAAATGACACACAGCCTCTACAGACTCCTGAGGATGAAAGTAAAGAAAAATAGAAGTGAAAGTGCCCTAAGTACTCTGAAAGAGCTGTGCACCTGAGAGGTAGTTATTCAACTGTTTCAAGAGTCTTTCCTCAGGCGATTCCCAGGCCACACCTGCGGCTTCCCCTTACTGCAAGGCAGGGACGCTGAACTTGGGCCTAGCTCTAGGTCTCCGCTTGGCGCTGCTGCTACTGAAGTGGCCTTGGCTTCCCGATGCCTTCCAGTCAATCACCGGGGAAGGAAGTTAAGCAAGGTTCAGTGCATGGCGTGCGAGTGATGACTGATCCCGGGGCAAGAACCTAGGAAGTTAAGAAAAGCAGAACAAAGGCAAGGCTAGAATGCTGGGGCCAGAATGGAAGCCCTACAGGGCAGAATTCTCTGTAACTCGGTGACTTAGGGTTGGTTAGATATATTTTCACTAAACTGCTTTATTCTTGCCATTGCCCAGGTAGATTAAATTATTCTGTAGGTCTCTGACAGAGGAAGGCAGTTTTGCCAGAAAAGCAGTTAAATCTCATAGCTAGCCCTATCTTCATGAACCAAATGTGCCTATAGATAATTGGGCCAGGGATCTTGTGATGCCTGGATTAAAAGCTGTAGCCCCAGTTGAATCCTCTCTGCCTGGAGAGGTTGGAGGTAAGAGGCCAAAAGGAAAGACACCAGTAGAATACCAAATTGCTGAATATTTAAATTCTAGAATAGAGGTGTGTTCAATAATGCATAAAAGATTCCAACTATTCAATGTTTCTTGGGTTGGTTTCTTTCACAAAGTAAAGAGCCGAACTAAAGCACAGTTAATTCTCTGACCCTTAATTTGAATGTAGCTGAGCCTTGTGTCCACAAAACTTGTGTTCACTAGGCTAAGGAAATGGGCCTAAGATTGTGTGTTGGTCTGCGTGGACCCACCTCTGTGTCATCACATGTATGAGCACATGACCTCATGGAAATGCTTAACTTAGGGGATTTATGAAGTGGTTTAATGTGTGTTTTCTGTCTTCCTAGTTTCACTTTTGTATCCCGGCTATTTTTAGCACTGCTGCCAGGTTTTGATTGGTTTGTCTTGCTTATTGATTATAACGGATCCCTCCCAGGCCAAGAAGAGAGTGGTAGCTTCTACTAGATTTGGTGGGAGATACACCAGCAAATGTCTCCCACTAGTGTCCGGATCCAGCAGAAGCGTGATCCTTGGGTGCAGACACTGTCAGAGTGCTGGGATTGAGTGCCTGCTGGTGGCGGCCTCCCCACCTCCCCAACCCCCCAACCCCCACCTCAAAGCTAGGAATTTTACAGTATTTCATGTTGACCACTTTTATCTCTGATCATCCTGGCCTAGAGTAGCACCAACATGCAACTGGTTTTTCTCCTATATCTTTTTTTTTTTTTTTGGTGCCTCATTGTTCAGACATTTTTTTGTTAAGTGTTTTTGGTATAGGTATTCCAGAAACATGACTCTTGAGCACATAAGTCAGGTTGAGTTTTTGTGTTGGTGGAGCTTTTTCTAATTGTCTCTTTTAGAGGCTTTTTTCCCACAAGCTTTTGCCCTGGCTAGAGTGCTGTGGTGTCATAGCTCACAGCAACCTCCAACTCTTGGGGCTCAAGTGATCCTCTTGCCTCAGTTTTTCTGTTTTAGTAGAGACAGGGGTCTTGCTTTGCTTAGGCTGGTCTCGAACCTGTGAGCTAAAGCAATTCACCTCGGCCTCCTGGAGTGCTAGGATCGTACAGGTGTGAGCAACTGTGCCCAGCCTTTTAGAGGCGTTTCTATCTAGCGTCATATTCCCTTTAAGGTAACTCCACCTCAGACTACTTCAAGGGGAGAAACGTTTGTTGTTAGGAAACTCAGGAAGGGGAGCTAGACCATAGGCCTTGAGGCAGCTCTGGGGCAGGCTCCTCCCTCTACCTCTGCTGAACCTCTCCCAAGCCCCACCCATAGGTCCTTTTTCTCAATCACCATTCATGTGATAGGCAATAGCTCAGTATCCTCCCAGCCAGATATGAGGGATGTGGTCTGATTGACTTCAGAAATAACCATCATTGCCATTTAGTGATGCCAGGCTACTTTGTGAGTGGACAGCTAGCCTGGGGTCTAGCTATCTTTGGATAGGAGGCCCTACCCCTGTTCCAAACACCTAGTTAAGCCAAGAATTGCTTCTCTGAAAAGGCAGTGAAGGTGGGCTAGGGACTGCATGTTTTTTTTTTTTTTTTTTTTTTTTAAGAGACAGAGTCTCACTTTGTTGCCCATGGTAGAGTACTGTGACATCACAGCTCACAGCAACCTCCAGCTCTTGGGCTGAGGCGATTCTCTTGCCTCAGCCTCCTGAGTAGCTGGGGCTACAGGCACCCGTCACAATGCCCAGCTATTTTTTTGTTGCAGTTTGGCCGGGGCTGGGTTTGAATCCGCCACTCCCTGCATATGGGGCCGGCACCCTACTCACTGAGTCACGGGTGCCACCCGAGACTGCATAGTTATCATTAGACTAAACTTTTTGGTAAGGCAGGCACTAAAATTGACGGTTCAATTTGAGTTAATGAATCTTGTGGCTGGCATTGTGTTTAATCTCTGAGGGAGGACCCAGAGAGGAGGAGAGGAAGGATGTCCGCACCAATTCTGTACCCAGGATTCTATGAGAACAGGTTTCTAGAACTGCTTCTGCCCTGACAGGTGGCTTAACCTTTCCATCTTCTTAACAGTAGATCTTTTACCCCGCCCTAACTATAACAATGACAACATTACTCCCCACTTCTTTTTTTTTTTTTTTGGTAGAGACAGTCTCACTTTATGGCCCTGGGTAGAGTGCTGTGGCATCACACAGCTCACAGCAACCTCCAACTCCTGGGCTTAAGTGATTCTCTTGCCTCAGTCTCCCGAGTAGCTGGGACTACAGGCGCCTGCCACAACGCCCAGCTATTTTTTTGGTTGCAATTCAGCCGGGGCCGGGTTTGAACCCGCCACCCTCGGTATATGGGGCTAGCGCCTTACTGACTGAGCCACAGGCGCCGCCCTACTCCCCACTTCTGTAGTTCTCAGGTGATCAGTATATAGTCTTGTAAACTTGGCAGGGAGTCTTAATTGCATTTTAAAATAGGAACTATGAGGCTCAGAGAGATTGTATTAACTTCTAACAGCAAAACAAGGATTTGAAGGTATTTCTTATTTCAAGTCCAGTGCAGTTTGTAGATCTGAAATGCTGTGATGCTGAAGGGGCTTTATAAATAGAAAATTGTACATTTCTGGTACATAGTAGATATGCTTATTCAGTGAATGAACTAAAGAACCTTAGGGAAAATGCTAAACCTTCTTTTCTGTGGAAAATCTTTTTCCAAAGTTAGAATGTTATCAACTTCAGAGCTTTTCCTCAAATAACAGATCTGACATTGAAGGCAGTTTTTTTTTTTCTTTCTTTTTTTTCTCTAATGAGACAGGGTCTCAGTGTCATTCAGGCTAGTCTCAAACTCCTGAGCTCAATCTTCCTGCCTTAGCCTCCAACTAGCTGGGATTACCGGCACTCACCACCGTGCCCCGTGAAGGCAGCTCTTATTCTATACCATGTAGAGCAGGCAAGATACCAAAGGCTTCTGTACAATTTGGGGAGCCTATGGACTCCACGACAAGAGAATGAGGCAAACTGTTATAAGGGGAATTATTTCCCTTCTCAATATGGTTTAAACTGATCTTGAAGGAAGAGAAAAACTTAATGAAATAGATCTGGCAAGCCTGTGGCTGAGGATAAATAGAGAAGCTCTGACCAGCGGGATTCCAGCTCTGTGCTGACCATGGGCCAGGGGCCTGGATGAAGGTGCTGGTGAGGAACAGGGAAACCTGTCCCACCTTAACCCACCAGTGTCTCCATGGGGAGGGATGTCAGCTTTGAGCAGTAACATTGGTGCAGGCTAGTACTCTGAGATGTGGGTGGTGGGTGACTGCCAGCAGAGGGGGATGGGCATGGTGGGGAAGGTGCGTGATGCTGGGGGCTTCATTTTGAGAAGAAAATTCAAGAGATACATTGCCTCGCTAGTGGGTTAGGGCACCACCGTCTGAAAGAGAAGGGGAGGGGGGCAGTACATCTGTGTTACTGCTGGTGCGTTGAGAGGTATGTCCTTAGGGCTAGATCCAAGTGGTGAGGCAGTCTTCTGTCCCCAGGGGAAAGCATGAAGATTTAAGATAGCCATTTTTCTTAAAAATTTTATACAAATCTATATTCCTGATAAAATTTTATACAAATCTATATTCCTATATTGAATGATTTTTTAAATAAAAATTTTTAATTGTAAAATACACATAAGAAAATCTGTAATTTTAGCCATTTTTAAGTGTGTGGTTCAGTGGCATTACATACAGTCACATTCATGGGGACAGAAAGTAATTCACACTGTTGTGCAACTATCCCCACACTCCATCTCTCGAACTCGTCTTTCCAAACCGAAAGTCCGTGCCCATTAAACAATAATTTCCTGGTTCCCTCTTCTCTACCCCCTTCAACCATCATTATACTTTCAGTCCCCATGAATGTGACTGCTCTGGGTACTTCCTATGAGTGGGATCCTATAGTACGCTACTTCTTGTGACAGCCTTACTTAATTTGTCATAATGTCCTCAAGGTTCATGCTGTAGCATGTGCCAGAATTTCCTTTGATAGTATTCCACAATATGTATATGCCAAATTTTGTTCATCTTTTCATCCACTATTGGACACCTGAGTTTCTTCTACCTTTGGACTTGTGTAAATAACGCCACTATAAACATGGGCGTGTGTACAGACCCTGCTTGCTTTTGGATGTATACCCAGAAGTGGGATTGCCAGAGCATGTGGTAATGCCATTTTTAATTTTTTTGAGAAATTGCTAAACTGTTTTCCATAGAAGCTGCACTGTTGTGAACTAGCGTAGTGAAGGGGAGCGAACCGGAATGGAATTTGTGGGGACTGAGAAAAATACAGCGTAAGAGAGGAGACAGAATCAAAGGATGGGATCAGAAGGTCTGACTGAGCTGATGGCTGCAGCCAGCACCAAAGCACAAAATCAGCTTTATTTTATAGAATCTCTACAGGGTTGTCCAGGGGGAGGTAGCATAGACAACAAGGGGAAGTAGCATAAACAAAAGACATAGTTTTGGTCTTACAGTACAATAGGAAAATGTAAATAACTTTAACAAAGACAAACCATCTTGTTAATGGTTTCTACTCAACTTTGTTAACATATGATAAGAAGCAAGAAGGGAAAGATCACTAGGATCCCAGCATAGTTAACAAAACAAAGAACTATGTGACTTAGTGGTTACTACTTAACTTTGTTAGCATATGACAAGGAGAAAGAAGGGAGAGATCTCAAAGATCTCTGCGTAGTTAACTACACAAAGAAAGGGCTATGTGACTTCTGGCAGAGGGAGCATGAAGGAAGGAATATGGCTGTTTTGGAAACAGAAGCAAAGCAGTTGGGGGGTTCATTCTCTGAATGTTCCCCAGGCTGTGAGGGCTCTGTCAGTCTCACAGCCCACTCTCCACACTGCACCATTTTACATTCCCACCAACAGGGCTCAAAGGTTCTAGTATGTCCATATCCTCACCAACACTTGGTATTTTCAACACTTATCATTATTATTATTATTTTTTTTTAGTAGCCATCCTAATGGGTGTGAGATGGTATCGTATTATGGGTTTTACATTTCCCTGATGATTCCTGATGTTGAAAATCTTTTCGTGTGCTTATTGGTCATTTGTCTGTGTTCTCAAAAGAACATCTATTCGATGCCCATTCTTTTTTTTTTTTTTTGTAGCCACTTTATGGCCCTCGGTAGAATGCCGTGGCATCACACAGCTCACAGCAACCTCCAACTCCGGGGCTTAAGAGATTCTCTTGCCTCAGCCTCCCAAGTAGCTGGGACCACAGGCGCCTGCCACAACGCCCGGCTATTTTTTGATTGCAGTTTGGCCGGGGTCGGGTTTGAACCCGCCACCCTTCATATATGGGGCTGGCGCCTCACCGACTGAGCCACAGGCGCCACCCTCAATGCCCATTCTTAAGAAAAAAATTTGTTTCTGTAGATCTAGGAGGTACAGATGCAGTTTTGTTACATGGATGTTTTATGTGGCTCTTTTGTGTGGTGATGAAGTCTGGGCTTTTAGTGTAACTATTACCCAAATAGTTTACATTGTGCTAATTTTTTCATCCCGTCCTCTCTCCCTCTCACCCTTTTGTGTCTCCGTGTCTACTATTCTACTCTTTAAGTTCATATGTGCACATTATTTAGCTCCCACTTAGAGAACACGTAGTATTTGACTTTCTGTTTCTGAGTTATTTCACTTAAAATAATGGCTTCCAGTTCATCCTTAAGACATGATTTCATTCTTTTATATGGCTGAGTAGTATTCCAGATATACACCATATATTTTTTTCTTTCTTTAAGAGATAGGGTCTTGCTCTGTAACCTTGAATTCCTGGGCTCAAGCTGTGTCTCTGCCTCAGCCTCCTGAGTAGCTGGGACTACAGCTATATGCCATCGTGCTCATTCAATTAAAAAAACCCCAGACTTTTACTGACATAGGAGTCTATCTTTCCCAGGTTGATCTCAAACTCATAGCATCAGGTAATCCTCCTGCCTTGGCCTCTTAAAGCACTAAGTTTACGGGCATGAAATACTGTGCCCAGAACATATTTTCTTTATTCAGTCATCTATTGATAGACAATTAATTCAAGTGCAGGTTTTTTTTTTTTTTTTTTTGAGACAGAGTCTCATATTGTCACCCTGGATAGAGTGCTGTGACATCATAGCTCACGACAACCTCTAACTCCTGGGCTTAAGCCATCCTCATGCCTCAACCTCACAAGTAGCTGGGACTACAGGCACCCACCACAATGCCCAACTAGTTTTTCTATATTTAGTAGAGACAGGGTCTCACTCTTGCTTAGGCTGGTCTTGATCTCCTGAGCTCAGGTGATCCGTGCACCTCAGTCTCCCAGAGTGTTATGTGTTAGCCACTGCACCTGGCCTGAAGGTATCTTTTTGATATACTAATTTCTTTTCCTTTGGATAGATATTCAGTAGCAGGATCACTGGATGGAACGGTGGTTCTATTTTTAGTTCTTTGAGAAATCTTCACACATTTTCTACAGAGGCTTTATTAATTTATATTCCTACCAGCAGTATACAAGTAGTCCCTTTTCTCCACATTCTTACCAACGTCTGCTATTTAGAGTCTGATTTTTGTCCCCCTCTGTACAGTGCTATGGCATCACAGTTCACAGCAACCTCAAACTCTTGGGCTTAAGCGATTCTTTTCCCTCAGCCTCCCAAATAGCTGGGACTACAGGTGCCTGCCACAACGAGTGGCTATCTTTAGAGATGAGGTCTCAGTCTGGCTCAGGTTGATCTTGAACTTATGAGCTCAGGGAATCCACTGCTTTAGGCCTTCCAGAGTGCTAGGATTACAGTTTTTGATTTTTTTATAATAGACATTCTGACTTATGTAAAACAGTATCTCATTGTGCTTTTACCCTGTTTCCCTGAAAATAAGACATCCTCCGAAAATAAGACCTACTTACAGGAAAGATAAGACGTCCCCTGAAAATAAGACCTAGCACATCTTTGGGAGTACACCTTAAAATAAAACACTGTCTTAGGAAACAGGGTAGTTTGTATTTCTCTGATTAGTGATGTTGAACATTTTTTTATATGCTTATTTGGTGATTTATATGTCATCTTTTAAAAAATGTTCATGTCCTTTGCCCACTTTTTAGTGGGGCTGTTTGGGTTTTTTTGTTGAGTTCCTTATAGATTCTGGATATTAGTCCTTTGTTGTATACATAATCTGCAAATGATTTCTCCCTTTCTGTAAGTTGTCTATTCACTCTATTCATGAGTTCTTTTGCTATACAGATACTTTTTAGTTTAATTAAGTCCCTTTTTTCTATTTTTGTTGCATTTGCTTTTGAGGTTTTAGCCATTAATTTTTTGCCTAGGCCAATGTCCAGAAGAGTTTTTCATAGGTTTTATTGTAGAGTGTTTATAGTTTTAGGTCTTACATTTAAGTCTTTAATCTATCTTGAGTTTATTTTTGTATATAGTGAGAGGTAAGTATCTGTTTTCATTCTTTTGCATATGGCTATTCAGTCTTTCTAGCACCATGTATTCGATAGGGTGTCCTTTCCCCAGTGTATGTTTTTGTTGACTTTGTTGAAGATGAGTATGTATGTAGCTTTATTTCTGGGTTCTCTGCTATCCCACTGATCTACATGCCTGTTTTGATATCATTATAACACTGTTTTGGTTATCATAGCCTTAATAGTGTAATTTGAAGTGTTGTAATGTGATGCTTTTTTCTTTATGCATAGGATTGTTTTGGTTACTTGGGCTCTTTTTTGGTTTCATATGTATTTTAGGATTGTTTCTCATTCTATGAAAACTGACATTGGTTATTTGATAGGGATTGCATTGAATCTGTAGATTACTTTGGGTAGATAAGGTTTTTTTTTGTTTGTTTTTTTTGGGGGGTGGGGACAGCGTCTCAAGCTGTCACCCTGGGTAGAGAGCTGTGGCATCACAGTTCACAGCAACCTCCAACTCCCGGACTCAAGCGATTTTTCCTGCCTCTGCCTCCCAAATAGCTGGGACTACAGGCACCTGCCACAATGCCCAGCTATTTTTTGGTTGCAGCCGTCATTGTTGTTTGGCAGATCCAGCCTGGATTTGAACCCATCAGCTCAGGTGTATGTGGCTGGCACCTTAGCTGCTTGAGCTACAGGTGCCAAGCCATAGATAAGTATTTTTATAATAATGTTCTGATTCATGAGCATGGGATGTTTTTCCATTTGTGTCATTTACAATTTCTTTCAGTGTTTTATAGTTTTTCTTCTAAAGATCTTTCACCTCCATAGTTAAATGTATTCCTAGGGTTTTTTTTATAGCTATTATAAATGGAATTGATTTTTTTCTTTTCTTTTCTTTTTTTTTTTTTTTTTTGTAGAGACAGAGTCTCACTTTATCACCCTCGGTAGAGTGCCATGGCATCACACAGCTCACAGCAACCTCCAACTCCTGGGCTTAAGCGATTCTCTTGCCTCATCCTCCCGAGTAGCTGGGACTACAGGCGCCCGCCACAATGCCCAGCTATTTTTTGGTTTGCAGTTCAGCCGGGGTCGGGTTTGAACCCGCCACCCTTGGTATATGGGGCTGGCGCCCTACTGACTGAGCCACAGGCGTCGCCCGGAATTGATTTTTTAATTTGTTTTGCAACTTGATTGTTATTGGTGTATAGAAATGTTACTGGTTTTTATTTATTTATTTATTTTTGTATGTTGTCCTGTATCCTGAAACTTTACTGTTTATCCAATGAATCATATTGTTGGCAAATAGAGATAACTTGGCTTTTTCCTTTTTTTTTTTTTTTTTTTTTTTTGTTGAGGATTCATTGAGGGAACAAGAAACCAGGTTACACTGATTGCATTTGTTAGGTAAAGTCCCTCTTACAATTGTGTCTTGCCCAAAAGGTGTGGCACACACCAAGACCCCATCCCCCCTCCCTCTTTCCCTCTCTGTGCTCTTCCTTTCCCCATCCCACCTCCTTCTTTCTCTGTCTGCTCTCCCCTTCTCCCACCTCAACTGTGTCATTAATTATCCTCATATCAAAATTGAGTACATAGGATTCATGCTTCTCCATTCTTGTGATGCTTTACTAAGAAAAATGTATTCCACTTCCATCCAGGTTAATACAAAGGATGTAAAGTCTCCATTTTTTAAAATGGTTGAATAGTATTCCATGATGTACATATGCCACAGCTTGTTAATCCATTCCTGGATTGGTGGGCATTTGGGCTGTTTCCACATTTTGGTGATTGTAAATTGAGTGGCAATAAATAGTCTAGTCCAAGTGTCCTTATGATAAGAGGATTTTTTTTTTTTCTTCTGGGTAGGTGCTCAGTAGTGGGATTTCAGCATCAAACGGGAGGTCTAGCTTGAGTTCTTTGAGCATGCTCCATACTTCCTTCCAAAAAGGTTGTATTAGTTTGCAATCCTACCAGCAGTGTAAAAGTGTTCCCTTCTCTCCACATCCACACCAGCATCTATTGTTTTGAGATTTTGTGATGTGGCTATTGTCGCTGGGGTTAGATGGTATCTCAGGGTGGTTTTAATTTGCATTTCTCTAATAATTAGGGTTGATCATTTTTTCATGTTTGTTAGCCATTTAGAGAAGGTTTTATTCCTGTCTCTTGCCCATTGATATATGGGATTGTTGGCTTTTTTTCATGTGGATTAATTTGAGTTCTTTATACGTCCTTGTTATCAAGCTCTTGTTTGATTCAAAATATGCAAATATCCTTTCCCATTGTGTAGGTTGTCTATTTGCTTTGGTTGTTGTATCCTTAGCAGTACAGAAGCTTTTCAGTTTAATGAAGTCCCATTTGTTTATTTTTGTTGTTGCAATTGCCATGGTAGTCTTCTTCATGAAGTCTTTCACTAGGCCAATATCTTCCAGTGTTTTTCCTATGCTTTCTTTGAGGATTTTTGTTGTTTTGTGCCTTAAATTTAAGTCCTTTATCCATCTTGAGTCAATACAGAAAAAATTGAAAACCTCTAGCACAGATTAACAATGATAAAAACTGAATCACAGACAAAATTTAACTCATTTATTTATGTTTTACCCAGATGTAATTTTTTATTGCTTTTGAAATTATTTCCTTGGTCCATGTTTTAGAGCTCATCAGTGACCTTTTCACGTTTCATTTTGCTGACCCTTATGGCCTGTCTCATATGTTAGTTAACACATCACCTGGTGTTTGATAATACTCGAGTTACAGCCATTTTTTTTTAAACAATAAGTTCAATTTATTATAATGTCACTATAGAAAAAAACATACAACATGTTAACTTGAAATTCTTTTTTCGTATCTATACAAAAATATCATGTAAAGTATTAAGGAACATAATTAAATGAATAAATATTTTTCAGATAACTATTTGAGATTATAAATTACTTACAAATAACTTCTTAATGTTAAATTCTCAATTGAAGCAATTAATTTAAAAATAAATTTTAGCCAGGCATGGTGGCTCACACCTGTAATTTTACCACTCTTAAGAGGCTGAGGCAGATGGATTGCTTGTGCTCAAGAGTTCGAGACTCGCCTGAGCGAGAGTGAGATACCCATCTCTAAACATAGTGGGGCATTGTGGCGGGCGCCTGTAGTCCCATTTACTCCGGAGGCTGAGGCAAGAGAATCACTTGAGCGCCTAGAGTCTGAGATTGCTATGAGTTGTAACACCTCAGCACTCAACCCCATGGTGACTAAGCAAGACTCTGTCTCAAAAAAAAAAAAAAAAGAAAAGAAAAACAAAAAACCTCACCCAAACCAAAAATAAAATAAAATACATTTTAACAAAAACAAAAATTTATGTAATGATTTATTTAAACTGCTCTTTTGTGATCAAAACTTCCTTAATCTTACTTTATTACCTAGGGTAGGACCACCAAGGCTAATTCACTATCAGAATGCTTACCTGAATTGCTACTTTGAGAAGGATTTTTAGAAGAATTTTGGCAATTCTTATTGACATTTGGTTATCTTGCTTGCTTGATCTTTTGGAATCTGTATGTAAATGCTATGTATACAAGACATAATAAATAAAATTATTTTGAATACTGATATGGAAAATACCAATACATTAAATTCTTAACATATTTCAAACAATATCAGAGCTAATATTAGAACTTTAATTATCTGATAGACTTCAAATATGTAAGCTCTAAAAACTTACTAAGCTTCAAATTGAAGAAGGGGATAAAAGCAAGTTGAAGTAGTAATAAATTCAGGGCAGTACAGATCATTAAATTAACTAGAGTTAGCTTGACATAATGCAAAGTGTCCTAGTTCTGGAAGCATTTGGTGGTGGACAAGTTGCTTTTCTTAGGCTTGTTGTTTTCTAAAAAATAAGTACTGCCTTACTTCATTAATTGTTTTTAAATTAATAAGAGGGTACATGTGATTAAAAAATCATTTTAATATAAGGTCATTTGCACTTGAATGTTTATGGCAGCTCAATTCACAATCATAAAGATTTGGAAATAACCCATGTGAATGGATTAATAAACTGTGGCATACCATGAAAGCTATTTAGCCATTAAAAAAAAAAAAAAAGTAGAGACTTTGTACTTTTTGTATTTACCTGAAATGATTTGGAGAACATTTCCTAAGTAAAGTATCTCAAGAATGGAAAATCAAGTATCCCATGTACTTGTACTCAATATCAAATTGAAACTAGTAGACGAACTACTACAGGCCCATATGAGAGAAAATTGAAATTAAATTCAAGAAGGGTGGCTGGGGGTTCGGTAAATTTCCACCCTAAAGGATATAATGTATAGGTATATGGCACATTTCCTGGGTGAAGGACTTTATTACAACTTGGACTTTACCTTACAAATGCCATGTTTTGATCTAATCCACTTTGTAACAATTGTGTTCAGAAATATTGAAACAGCAATGTGTTTTAATATAAATCATTGGAAACCAAAAATAATTAAAAACAATTGGCTGGGGACAGTGGCTCATGCCTGTAATTTTTTTTTTATTATTTAAAAAATTTTTTTTTTGTTCAACCTATCATTCTATTTATTTATTTATTGAACTTATTTTTACATATACATGTGTTTACTAGGTTTCCATTTTTTGCCTTCACAAAATTGAAGAGGCTTAAAATTTAATAACAATAACAATGTTTAAGATAAGGACTAGAGAGTGGCGCCTGTGGCTCAAGGAGTAGGGCACCGGATGCTGGAGGTGGCGGGTTCAAACCCAGCCCCAGCCAAAAAACCAAAAAAAAAAAAAAAGATAAGGACTAGAAACAAAAACTTTGTAAAGAATGAACATAAATACATTCAGAAAAGAAATCAGAGAATTGCTGCATCGAAATATTAAGAAATAATAGTAATAATAATAATGCAAAGAAAGTAACATTCGCATTGTCAAATAAGAGTATGTCTATTATACAGTGCTTTGACTCTGAGATTCCATATAGACTCATCAATTAACTTCTTATTTTTTTTAAGTCTAAAAAATAGACAACTAGTATTTATAAATGAAAGTAAAAGATAATTTCAAAAAACAGATCATGCCAAATCTTATAGACAATAGAAAAAGAAGAAATACTTCAGAATTATTCTACTTGATCTGGGTACACCTGATATTAAAATAGGAGAGAATATATTTTGTAAAAGGGAAATTACAAACATATTTCACTTATAAATGAGGATGCAATATCCCAAACATATTAACAAGTTGAATTAAAGTTTAAATAATGTACTTTGGTCAAAATTAAATTCAATTTATGTGAGAATTAGTCACTATTTTCTTTTCTTGTCTTTTTTTTTTCTTTTCCTCTTTTCCTTTCCCTCATCCACTCCCTCCTTCTCTGCTTGGACTCCCCTTGCCCCATGCTCCACTGTGTCATTAATTGTCCTAATATCAAAATTGAATACATAGGATTCATACTTCTCCATTCCTGTGATGCTTCACTAAGAATAATGTGTTCCACCTCCATCCAGGTTAGTACAAATGCTGCAAAATCTCCATTTTTTTAAATGGCTGAATAATATTCCATGGTATACATGTACCACAGCTTACCAATCCATTCCTGGGTTGAAGGACATTTAGGTTGTTTCCACATTTCAGCAATTGTAAATTGGGCTGCAATAAACAGCCTAGTACAAGTGTCTTTATAATAAACGTTTTTTTTTTTTTTTTTTTTCTGGATAGATGTCCAGTAATGGGATTGCAGGATCAAATGGGAGGTCTAGGTTGAGTTCTTTGAGGTTTCTCCACACTTCCTTCCCAAAAGGCTGTATTAGCTTGCAGTCCCACCAGCAGTGTAAAAGTATTCCTTTCTCTCCACATCCACACCAGCATCGGCAGTTTTGAGATTTTGATAGAGGCCATTCTTGCTGGGGTTAGGTGATATCTCATGGTGGTTTTAACTTGCATTTCTCTAATAATTAGAGATGATGAGCATTTTTTCATGTTTGTTGGCCATTCATCTGTTATCTTCAGAGAAGGTTCTGTTCATCTCTCTTCCCCATTGATGTATGGGATTGTTGTTTTATTTTCTTGTGGATTAATTGAAGTTCTGTATAGATCCTGGTTATTAAGCATTTGTCTGATTCAAAATATGCAAATATCCTTTCCCATTGGGTAGGTTGTCTATTTGCTTTGGTTGTTGTCTCCTTGACTGTACAGAAGCTTTTCAGTTTAAATCTCATTTGTTTATTATTGCTGTTGTTGCTACTGCCATGGCAGTCTTCCTCATAAAGTCTTTCCCCAGGCCAATATCTTTTTTTTTTTTTTTTATTAAATAATAGCTGTGTACATTAATGTGATCATGGGGCACCATGACCATGACTGTTTATAGACTATTTGACACATTTTTATCACACTGGTTAACATAGCCTTCCTGGCATTTTCTTAGTTATTGTGTTAACACATTTATATTCTACACTTACTAAGTTTCACATGTACCCTTGTAAGATGCACCGCAGGTGTAATCCCACCAATCACCCTCTCTCTGACCACCTCCCCCCTCCCTCCCCTCCCTCTACCCCTTCCCCATATTCTTAGGTTATAACTGGTTATAGCTTTCATGTGAAAGCCATACATTAGTTTCATAGTAGGGCTGAGTACATTGGATACTTTTTCTTCCATTCTTGAGATACTTTACTAAGAAGAATATGTTCCAGCTCCATCCATGTAAACATGAAAGAGGTAAAGTCTCCATCATTCTTTAAGGCTGCATAATATTCCATGGTGTACATATACCACATTTTATTAATCCATTTGTGGATCAATGGGTGCTTGGGCTTTTTCCATGACTTAGCAATTATGAATTGGGCTGCAATAACATTCTGGTACAAATATCTTTGTTATGATATGATTTTTGGTCTGCTAGGTATATGCCCAGGCCAATATCTTCCAATCTTTTTCCTATTCTTTCTTTGAGGATTTTTATTGTTTCATGCCTTAAATTTAAGTCCTTTATCCATCTTGAATCAATTTTTGTGAGTGGAGAAAGGTGTGGGTCCAGTTTCAGTCTTTTACATGTGGATAGCCAGTTCTCCCAGCACCATTCACTGAATAGGGAGTCTTTCCCCCAGTGGATGCTCTTGTTTGGTTTATCAAAGATTAGGTGTCTGTAAGTTGTTGGTTTCATTTCCTGGTTTTCTATTCAATTCCAAATGTCTATGTCTCTATTTTTTGTGCCAGAACCATACTGTCTTGACCACTATGGCCTTGTAATACAGCCTAAAATCTGGTATGGTGATATTCCTGGCTTTGTTTTTATTACGAAGAACTGCCTTAGCTATGTGGGTTTTTTTCTGATTTCATACAAAATGCAGAATCATTTTTTTCCAAGTCTTGAAAGTATGATGTTGGTATTTTAATAGGGATGGCATTGACTAAATTGCTATAGGAAGTATAGACATTTTAACAATGTTGATTCTTCCCAGCCATGAGCATGGTATGTTCTTTCATTTGTTAATGTCCTCAGCTATTTCCTTTCTTAGGGTTTCACAATTTTCTTTGTAGAGGTCCTTCACCTCTTGTTAGGTATATTCCTATGTATTTCCTTTTCTTTGGGGCTATGGTGAAGGGAGTTGAGTGTTTAATTAACCCCTCATCTTGGCTGTTGTTGGCATATACAAAGGCAACTGACTTGTGGACATTGATTTTTATATCCTGAGACATTACTGTATTTTTTGATGACTTCCAAGGGTCTTGTGGTTGAGTCTGTAGGGTTCTCTAAGTATAAGATCATATCATCAGCAAAAAGGGAGAGTTTGACCTCCTCTGCTTCCATTTGGATACCCTTTATTTTCTTGTCTTGTCTAATTGTATTGGCTAGAACTTCTAGGACTATGTTGAATAGTAATGGTGACAGAGGACAATCTTGACTAGTTCCAGTTCTAAGAGGAAAAGCTTTCAGTTTTACTCCATTCAGTAAAATATTGGCTGTGGGTTTGTCATAGATAGCTTCAATCAGTTTTAGAAATGTACCACCCCTGCCTATACTCCTCAGTGTTTTAACTAGAAAAGGATGTTGGATTTTATCGACTGCTTTTTCTGCATCTATTGAGAAGATCATATAGTCTTTGGTTTTGCTTCGTTGATATGGTGAATAAGGTTTATAGACTTGTGTATATTAAATAAGCCTTGCATCCCTGGGATGAAACCTACTTGATGTATGACTTTTTTGATGATAAGCTGTAATCTATTGTCTAGGATTTTGTTGAGAATTTTTGCATCTATATTCATTAGTGAAATTGGTCTGAAATTCTCCTTTTTAGTTGGGTCTTTTCCTGGTTTTGGTATCAGGGTAATGTTTGCTTCATAGAACATGTTGGGGAAGATTGCTTCCTCCTCAATTTTTTGGAATAATTTCTGCAATACAGGAGTAAGCTCTTCTTTGAGAGTCTGATAAAATCCTGGTGTGAAGCCATCTGGACCAGGGCATTTTTTTTGTTGGAAGACATTTTATTGTTTCTTTGATCCCAGTGCTTGAAATTGTTCTGTTCAGGAGATCTATTTCATCTGGGGTAAGTCTAGGGAGAGAGTATGATTCCAAATATTGATCCATTTCCTTCACATTGTCAAATTTCTGGGCATAAAGTTTCTGGTAGTATTCCTAGATAATCTCTTGTATCTCTGTGGCATCAGTTGTTATTTCCCCTTTGTCATTTCTGATTGAGGTGACTAGAGATTTTACTTTTTTATTTCTAGTTAGTCTGGCCAGTGGTTTATCTATTTAATTTATTTTTTTCAAAAAACCAACTCCTTGTTTCATTAATTTTCTGAATGATTCTTTTGTTTTCAATTTCATTAATCTCTGATTTAATTGTGGATATTTCTTTTCTTCTGCTGGGTTTAGGCTTACACTGTTCTTCTTTTTCTAATTCTGTCAGATGGCTTGGGAGTTTGTTGATATGCTCTTTTTGTTTTTCAAATATAGGCTTCTAAAGTGACAGATTTTCCTCTCAGGACTGCTTTTGCTATATCCCATAGGTTTTGGTAATTTGCGTCTTCATTGTTGTTATACTCACGGAAGTTAATGATCTCCTGTTTTATTTCTTCCCGCACCTAACTGTCATTAAGCAGTTAAACAACATGGAAGGTTGTTTAACTTCCATGCCTTTGTGTGAGGTTGAGCATTTTTGTTAGAGTTGAGTTCCACTTTTAGTGCCTTGTGGTCTGAGAAGATGCAAGGTAGAATTTCAGTTCTATTGATTCTGTTGATGTTTGTTTTGTGTCCTAGGATATGATCAATTTTGGAGAATGTTTCATGTGATGATAAGAATGTATATTCTTTATCTTTGGAATGAGTGTTCTATAAACGTCTATCAAGCACAGTTGTTCTAGGGTCTCATTTAAATCTCTAATATCTTTGTTTAATTTCTGTTTAGAGGATTTGTCCAGCTCTGAGAGATGGGTATTGAAGTCCCCTATTATTATGGTGTTATAGAATATCATTCTATAGAATTACACCTGTAAGTCTAGCACTCTGGGAGGCCATGACAGGTGAATTGCTTCAGCTCAGGAGTTTGAGACCAGTGTGAGCAAGAGTGAGAGCCTGTCTGTATTAAAAATAGAAAAATTAGCTGGTTGTTCTGGTGGGCTCCTGGAGGCTGAGACAGGAGGATTACTTGAGCCCAATAGCTTGAGGTTGCAGTGAGCAGTGACACCATGGCACTCTACCCAGTGTGACAGAATGAGACTCTGTAGTAATAAATAAATAAATAAAATAAAAATAAATAAAAGCAATGTCAATTCTTGTGAGTGACATAAGTAGAAGTGGTGGTGTAAGGAACTCTAAAATATTGTCTCCTCAAAAATGAGTAAAGAAGCCAGCAAAAAATAGTCAAAATTATCAGATCTCTTAAGAATGAAACAAGTTTAAACTAACAAGGTGAATGCTTAATCAAGGGAATAACTACAATGAATATCAGTAAGAGAGCTTTGTGATATGTTAACTTACCCTGATCCATGCCCCTACTCTCCAGCTCTGAAGTACTCTGGAAGACAATATCCTACTTTCCAAGTACAGGTTTCTCGTACCAAAGAAGGCAAACCAGACTATATTCTCAAAGGACTGTGATTCTTTCTTTGAAGAATCTGCCTTTATGCCATTCTAACTTGGAACTCCATCAGTGTTGAGGCAGCCACTGAGAAGTTATTTGTCAAAGATATTTAAAGAAAATGTACACTGGCTGCTGCTACCTATGGCAAGGGGTACAAATTGAGGAAAATATAGATAAACTAAAAACTTGGACAGAGAGAACAGAAAATACTTAAAATATCTTATATATCCTGGGAATCTAAAAGGACCATTTTTAAAATAAAAATTAAAAAAATTTCTAAGGAATTTCAACAGCAGATTTGAGAAGAAGATTAACAAATAAGTACTTTTAAAGATAGGTTAATTGTGACTATGATGTCTGCGAATAGAAAGAACAAAATAGTGAATAAGAGCTCTGATTAATACAGTCTTGTGTTTCAACACATATATGATTGGAGTAGCATGAGAGGTGGAATGGAAAAAAGGAGTAGAAGGAATATTCGAAAAAAGTAGTGCCTGAAAATTTCCCTCATGTAGACATGAAGAGAAGCAGCTCAACACATCTCAACTAGAATAAATTTAAAGTGAGCCACAAGAAGACACACTGCCATCAAATCATTGAAAGCAAAAGACAAAGAGAATCCTGGAAGTCGCACAGAAAAGCAACTCCTCAAATACAAGCAATCCTCGGTAAGATGACAGTTAATATTTCATGAATACCAATGGCCTACTTAATTTATGAAAAATACTCAACATCATGAATCATCAGGGCTATGAAAATTAAAACCACAATGAGATACGTGGTCAGAATGTCCATTATTAAAAGTCAAAAAAAAAGAAAGTCAAAAAACATTAGATAATGGCATGGATGTGATGAAAAGGGAGCCCTTGTACACTGTTGGTGGGAATATAAATTAGTACAGTCCTTATGGAAAACTGTAAGGAGATTCCTCAAAGAACTAAAAGTAGTTCTACCATTCAACCCTGCAATCCCACTACTGGGTATCCACTCAAAAGAAAAGAAATCATTTTATCAAAGACCACTCGCAATCAAATATTTATCACAGCACAATTCACAATTGCAAAGATCTGGGCTCAATCTCTGTGGCTATTAACTAATGGGTGAATAAAGAATATAGGTATAACAGGCCACGAAGCAGTATAAGAAACATTATAATATAAGAAAAGGGGAGGGTGAGAGAGGGATGAGGCATTAAAAATTACTTTTTGGGAACAATGTACACAATTCTGGTGATGGGGAACTACAATCCCTGACTTGAATGTCAGACAATTCATGTGACAAAAAACAAATGTGCCTTCTAAATTTATTGAAAAAAAAAAAAAAAAATGAAGGCCAGAACACAGTAGGAGGATATACTTAAAAGTGCTAAAAGGGTGGAGGAAAACCTGTCAACTAGAAAATTTCTATCCAGAAACCAGCCTTCAATGGTGAAACAGAGATTAGAATGTTCAAAGATAAACAAAAACGGAGAGTATCCATTGCTAGTAGAACTACCACACAAAATGAAATAAAGGGAGACATTTAGGCTGAAATAAAAAGGTATTAGAGAGTCACTCAAATCTGCATGAAGAAACAAAGAATGCTGGTTGACCAGTAACTCCAGTTTAATATGAAATTTCATATTGACATATCTTTAGTTTGTAACTCCTCTCTATTCCTGTGTGAATCAGAAGACAACTACATAAAATAATAATTATAAATCTCTGTTGAAAGGTAATTTATAAAGATATAATTTGTGACAATAATAACATAAGAGGGAAGTTGACCTTTAGAATGATGGCTTAACTCAATACAGAAAGTATATATGATTCACTACATAAATGGAATTAAAAACAGAGTATATGGTCAGCTTACTAGATGCAGAAAAACCTTCAATCAATTGAGCATTCTTTCAAGATAAAAACTTGAACAAAGTAGGCATAGAGAGAACATATCCCAAAATAATAAAAGGCATATGTGACAAACACACAGCAAACATCATATCCAATGGGCAAAAGTTGAAAGCATTCTGCCCGAGAAGTGAAACAAAAGGATGCCACTCCTTATTTCAATTTTCAATATAGTACTGGAAGATAAACGAAGGGCATCCAAATTGGTAATGAGGAATCAAATTATTTCTGTTTGCTCCTGATGTAATCTTATACTTAGACAACCCTAAAGTCTCCGCCATAAAGAATCCTACATTAGATAATGAATTCAGTAAAGTCCAAGTATAGAAATTCAACTTAGAAAAATTAGTAGCACTTCCATACAACAATAACAACCAAGCTAAGAACCAAATAATAATTCAATCCCACTTATGATAGTTGCAAAAAATGAAAATATCTGTTGATATATTTAACCGAAGCAGTGAATGATCTCTTCAAGGAAAACTACAAAACATTGATGAAAAATCTTGTAGATAACACACAAATGAAAGAACATCCCGTGGTCAGGGAATAGAAGGATCAATGGTAAAATGTTCATACTGCCAAAGCAATTTAAAAATTTGTGTAATTCCTGTAAAAATACCAACATAATTTTCACAGAATTAAAAAAAAATATATTCTAAAATGCATATGGAACCAAAAAAGCAATCCTTAGCCAAAAGACCACAGTCAGAGGCATCACTTTCTTGACCTCAAATATTACAAAGGTAGACTAACAAAGTAGTATGGTTCTGGTATAAAAATAGAAATAAAGATCAGTAGAGAATATGGAAATAAAGCCATATCCCTACGAGTAGCTGATCTTCAATTTATGGCTTTATTGACAAAAACATATACTGTAACTGACATGGGCGGGAGTCAGAGGCTTTCTGTTTGTCTGATGAAACCTAGCCTCCACCTTCCCCCAGCCCAACTGCCCTTCTGGGGACACAGGCTGCATTGAGTCTCTCTGTCCAAGCTCTTTGCAGATTTTATGAAAGGCGTTTTCACTTGGATTACACAGGCACTGTGTTTATGTGTGCTGTGTGTGAGGGAGAAAATGAATCACTTCAACTTTGGGCAAGTAGTTTAGGTGTTGTGTTTGTCCCATGCAATTACATAAACACACCAGAACTCATTAAAAAAAATGAGGGGGGGCAGATGTTCAAGTGCTTAGGATGATCTAAACAGGGCAGCACATTTTCCATACATTGGACCTCAGAAAGAGCCGTGTTCTGCCCTCTCGCAACAGACTCCAAGTCCAAAGGAAAGTTTGAGGTTTTACATTTCTGTTTGTGGTACAGGAAAAGGCTTGTGATCTGAGGGCTTGATTCAGTGAAATAACATTGCCTTTATACACATTTTCTTCTCAAGGAGGGCAGGAGTTGGAAGCGACCGTTGTGAAACGTTAAAGATTTTCTGGCAGAGGGAAAGATGCACGTCCCTAGCTATGAGTGCCCTGCCCTGCACCCTGGGAATCTGCAGTGGACCCCAGCTCCCACTTCCTGAGTGCTTTCTGCACCAGGCATTGACTGAGGGCCATGATGGGCACGGACCCATCTGGCCTCCCACAGTCCTATAAGGCCCCCACCATTGTCTCTTTTACAAGTGGGCCAATACAAGGCACCTGGAGATTACCCAGGTGGTGGGCAGCAGGACAGAGGAATTAGGTCAACAGTAGGGGGGTCCATTCTATTGCACAGTTTGTCCTCTGAGTGCTGCACTGTGCTGAGTGAGCACGGAGACCCCTGTCTGCACCCACTGCTTTACTCGCTGGCATCTCCACTCAATGTCAGGTCATAGGTAACTTCCCAATTCCTGCAAAATTACCTGAATCACCTCTCTTAACAGCCTCAGAAAATCAATCAGACATCTGTGCTATGATTTATGTAACTATTTGTCATATTTTTGACTCTCTGGCTTACTTTCAATTCTATTTTTTCTAAATGTATTTTTCAAAACCATTTTCTTATTTATTTTTGAGACGGAGCCTCACTCTGTCACCCTGGGTAGAGTGCCATGGTGTCATAGTTCACAGCAACCTGAAACTCTTTGGCTCAAGTGATCCTCTTGCCTCAGCATCCTGAATAGCTGGGACTACAGGCGGCCACTATTTTTTGCAGAGTCTCACTCTTGCTGAGGCTGATTTCAAACTCTTGAGCCCAAGCAATCCTCCCACCTCACCCTCTCAGAGTGCTGGGATTGCAGGCGTGAAACACCACCTCGGCCATAAAAACTTATAAACATACAGAAAAGTGGGAAGAACAGTGGACCACATGTAGCTGCCCATGATCTAGGTGTTAGAAATACCATTTAACTGCACCGACGTCATCTCATGTCCACCCATTTCTCCATTCCTCTAATTATCCATGCATCCATCTTATATTTTTGGAGCAGTTCCAAATCAGTTCCAAGCATCCCAGCATGAATATGATTACCTCAACTTCAGTACCTGTCTACTGTTTTTCTTCGAGGTAAGATTTATACGCAGAGAAATACACATAACCTAACTGCAACATTCAGTTAATTCAGTACAGGGAGAGGTACACCTCTCGCAAGACATAAACATTGCCACCACCTTAGAACGCCCCTCCTCAGTTGCTTTCAGTTTTTATGGGTAATACATTATGTGTCTCTAATTTTAAAGGCCTGTTTAAAAGCATATACTACCTGTACCTGATCTGTCCTCCCTTGGCCACCAGGGCAGAGCCCTTGCCTGTAAAGGCACCTGGTGGGCAGACCTCAGGGTGGGTCAAGTGTGAACTTTGGCTGTGGTTCTGGAACAAGGGAGTGGTGCCAGGCAGGAGGACATTCTGGGCTAAGGGAGGCCAGGTGCAGAGAGTGTCCCTACTAGCAGTGGGCCTGGGGCTAGGGTAGTGGTTCTCAGTTCGATAATGGGTTTAGGAACAGGCCAGGCCAGGGGAGATGGACCAGGTGGTGCCTTGTCATGGGACCCAGACCCTTGGTGGTGGGGAGAACTGTGTGTTCTGTGAGTCCTGAGGGCCTCACATGGGCCACAGGGGTGGGGATGGACGCCGGGCCCAGGCCGTTCCCACCAGAGCTGCTCTCGTCCTCCTGCTGTCATCCAGACTGGCACAAGCATCAGAGGTTTGAGCGTGTCTTTCTCTGGCAAGATGAGCACAGAGCAGCCCCAAATGGCTGTGGATGGCGCAGCCTGGAGGCACTTCGGCTGTCTGAGCTGTTGTGATGTGATGAAGCAGAGATGGAAAGGGCCAGCTGCCGAGGTCTCTGGCTCCTGCACTCTGCTGTTCTTTCTTTGCCATTGTGGGATTTGGGGAGCACTGTGGGAGGGCGGGGTTCAGGAAAGACAGAGCCCACAGGTGTTTGTTGAGCCCCACGGTGTCACAGGCAATGAGAGCATTCTGCTTCTTACCATCCCCCTTTTTACCAAGAGAAATCTGAGGCTTAGAAGGGAGAAAGGCTTTTCCCAGGTCACACAGCGAGTTAGCAGCAGTCTGGGGATCAGAACTCAGGCTGCTGGACTCCCAGATCAATGCTCTGCTGGTATTTATGCCTGCTGTCTGTGATTACAGTGCACATATGCACACACGCATCTGTAGCGAGTGACGGCCCTGTACCTCTGCATCACTACTGTCCCTGTGTCTAGGCATCTGACCACAGGAGTCCCTCCCTCTGCCCTCCTTCCTCCCTGCCTTTCCCTCCCTTTCTCTTCCTCTTCTCATCCCTTCCTCTACAGCTACTTAGCCTCCACTTTGTGCCAGAGACTTCTAGGTGCTAGGGCTATAGAGAGGCGTGACATAGTGCCCGGCAACAAGGAGCCCTCTGTTCCTGGAAGAGGCAGGCTCACCTATGAGCGAGATCAGCGCGGAGACTCTGAAGGTACAGAGGGTGCTCCTAATGTCAGCAGACAGCTCGGAGGGTGTGTCAGGGAAGACTTCCTGGAGGAGGGGACTCTAAGCAAAACAATGAAAATACAGGAGAGCTGGGGGACAGGAGCTTGGCGAGCCCTGTGTTAGGAAGGACAGGTTGTGCTGATATGTGGAGGTGGGGGAGCCGGGAGCATCTGGAGGAACTTCAAGCCTGGGGAGACAGCCTGAGACCTTGGGCAGGGAGTGGACATTTTTACTTATTGAGTCACTCATGTCATGACAATAACAAACTAAGAGACGAAAGTAGGGATTTCTTCATCTTTAAAAATGTTGCTTTCTGAGGCAGGAAGCGGCGTTCCTCAGATGCCTGTGTAGGCAGAAAGGGTGGGACAAGGGATCACCTGGCATGGCCGGCCCCTCCACCTTGGACTCCTCCCTGTCCAGTCTGATACCAGCCCGGAAGGGGCCAGGCTCCCTGGCTGTGGTGTCTCAGGCATTGGGTGAGAGCCAGAAGAGATGAGGGAGTCCACTGCCTCTACCCCCTTGTGAAAGGCAAGACCCCAGACTGAATGCCAGTTCTTGCCAAAGTCCTTCAGAGTGAAAACATTCCTTCCTTCTCCTGGGCTGCGTCATTCACCAATACCTGGCCTTTTCTTGTTGCCTGGTGATGCTGTGCAGTCCATCTTGACCTTAGCCTGAAGTAGCACCATCCAGCTGGCCACTCCCTCCCATTTGGTGTTTAACCCTTTCTAAGCCTGCCCATGTGACGAGGCTGACCAGGCCAGGTAGGGTCTCCAGATGCTCAGCCTGGCTGTGTTTATTTATTCAGCTTTTGTTACAAGGACACAGACCTCCTGGACTTTGTTGTTGGATGACCTTGGATTCACATCCTGGCTCTGTGCCTTGAGAAAGTTGTTTTACCACCTGGGATTCCTCTTCTTCCCTTCCTCAAAGGAAAAAGGGGGATAATTATGGCACCAACCCTGAGATTCATTGTGGAGATAGATGCTGTACGAATGGTGTCTGGAATCTTCTCTGCAAGTACACACAAATGGTCACCATTTGGTCACAAATGGTTACCATTATTGGTCAGCCGAGGTGTGTCTCTAAGTGTTTATCCTTTTTCCTACAGCTGTAAATTAAACCAAGTGCTTGTCCATCCAAAGGGTCACACATGCTTTCAGAACTGAACTTTCTTTCCTTAGAGAGGATGTTCTCACTATTTCCTCAATCTGTGGCCATGAGGACCTAGGACAGAGGGACCTTAGGCTAAAGATATGTCTGCAAGAGTTCTCCATAAACTCCAGAATACAAACAAATGCGGAAAATCGTCACTGGGCATTAGTCATTATTTACACATTGAATTGTGCATTGATTCATTCAGTAAATGTTTACCAAGACTGTAAGGACCAGGCATGCTCTAGTGCTGGGGATGCTACAGTGAGCAAGCCTAATGGAGTCCCCATTTGGAGGGGTCTCCTACTCTAGATGGGGCAGATGGTTATCACCCAAGGACCCACACAGACTAGCAACAGCCCTTCAAATGCTGGCAAGTTCTATGAAGAAAATTATCCAGGGAGCTGTAACAGGGAGTGCCTGGAGGCCGCTTCAGATTGGGTGGAAAGAAAGGCCTATTTAGGATATTGAGGTGGGAAGGAGGTGGTTATCAGAAGATCTGGATGTGAAACCTTTCAGCAAGAGGGAGCAGCTAGGGAGACATGGGCATGGCTTGCTTGGGAAGGCTCTGGAAGGTGAAGGTGACTTTGGGATACAGTAAGCAAGATGTTGACAGGGTGAGACCTTACAGCTGTTGGGATGTGATAATTTGCAAGCTATTTTGAAAAAACCTTGGGAAGGGGTGAGCTCAGGACATTTTTAGGGCAGTAGCACATCCTGCTGTATGTTACTACAGTGACATACATGTAACACCAGGAGTTTGTCAAAGCCCACGGAACGGTATAGCCCAAGGGGCAAACCCCAATGTAAGCCATAGACGTCAGTTAGTCACGCATCAGTAGTGGCTGTCAACTGTTAACAGGGACCACGCCAGAGCAAGATCAGCAGGGGAGGCTGTGGACAGAGACAGGAGCCTCTGGAAACCCTGTACTTTCTGTGCAATTGTTCCATAAACCTAAAACTGCTCTGAAAAAAAAAAAAAGTTTATCTAATTTTTTTTTTTTTTTTTAATTTTAAAAGGCAATCCAAAGTCATTGAGTTTTATGTAGGTGAGAGTCACATCCCAATTTATATTTTCAAAAAATCTATCTAGTGTTCTGTAGAAATGGATTATGGAGGCCCAGGAGGAGCCAGAAGCCCAGTTAGAAGGTGAGCGCAGTAACCAGGCAAGAGGCTTTGGCGGATGAATCAGGAGAGTGGAGTGAAGATGGAGGAAAGCAGTCAGATTTAGGACATCGTCTTAGGACAGAGTCAACAGGAATCACTGATACGTTAAGTGTGATGAGGATGGCAGAGAAGGAGGCAAAGATGCACTCACAGACAGCATCTGCTGAAAGGCGCTTTTCTAGGAACTTTGCAAGTATTACCACATTTAACCCTGTGAGGCAGGTGTTAGGGCACTGGCCGCCCTGGAGGTGAGGAAACCAGCCCACAGCACCATCTTTTACTTGTCTGTGACCATCCACCTGGCCAGAGGCAGACCTGCGGCCCAGCCTGTGTCCTGACTCCTTGGTACTGGTCTTTTTGGCTTGGGAAATTGGTACTCACCAGTAGCAACTACCAAAATATGGAAGAAACAGGTTTTGTTTTGTTCTGTTTTCAGAGACACAGTCTTGCTCTGTCACCCAGGCGAGAGGGTACAGTAGTATGATCACAGCTCACTGCAGACTCAGACTTGTGGCCTCAAGCCATCCTCCTGATTATAGGCGTGAGCCATGACACAAGTCCAGAAACAAGTTTTGTTGTAGGAGGGACGGTAATCAAGAGTACTGTTTGGCAGTGTTACTTTTGAAATATCAGTTAGAAGATGTAAGCAGGTGGTAGGAAAAAAAGAGTTAGAACTCAGGGGAAGATGAGGGTTGGAGAGATTTTGCGAGTAGTGGCCACATGCATGCACAGTGCATGCCCCATTGGGACTGGCTGCAGTGGCTTGGTGTAACTGAGTAGTGTAGAGGTCATGGAATAAACCATTTTGAAAGGATGCAAGCCCAGAAGGGCAAGTTAAAAGAAGGGAAGACCAGACAGAGAGCAGCATGGTCTATGTGAAGTCAGCCAGAGCCCTTATATGAAATGAAGACCTTTGGTTTGGATCTGAGCATGGGTCCAGGGGAAAGGGGATGAGCCCTGGAGTCAGAGTCAAGAAACCAACAACTCCTGACTGCACAACCTCGGACATGCACTTCTTGGACATCTGATCTCTCTGGGTCTCAGTGTCTGCATCCATAAATGAGGGCAGAGGATTAAATTCTCCCGGTTGAGAGAGAATTCTCTCAACCGGGAGAATTTAATCCACCTTCTCTGTTAGTTGAAAGTGTAAATGGGTAGAGGATTTGTTAGTTAGATTGTGATACTGTGGGTCTAGTTAAAATTGTTAAATTATATTCCACACTGTGGAAATATACCAGGTTAGACAATGAAGTTCTGGAACTCATCCTAGGAAAAGAGCTACATACCTCACTGCTGAGTATCACTATGGTCACCTTCAAAGTGCTCCCCTGGGGAGGCTACACACCGATGCCAGTGCCTAGTCTACCTTTCAGAGCAATTCTGGAACTCCTTTTCTGGAATGGCCATCAGAGCTGTTGCCCTATTACCCTACACGTGCTGAATGTCATCAAAGTGTCTTTCTTTTGATATTTCTCTTTATCTCATAGGTCTCATGACCTAAAGTTCACAGCATACAGAATTTCTGAGGCATTTTAAAGAAAGTGAGACAGCTCGATGCTCAGACTCCTGTGCAGCCCTCCTCAATTGTTGAGTTATATGTTTCTGTTGTGTCAACATGGAAACTGGGGCCCAGAAAGGTAAAAGGAGCTGCCCGAGTTCACAGACCTGGCTAGCTGAGAGGCCCGGGCCCCCATATTGTTCACTCCAAGCCTCTTTATTTTGTTTGACCCTGTTCTTTTGTTTTAGAAAGAACAAGCTTTTTCTTTTTCTTTCTGAATATTTTCACTTACCGTAACAAATATGTGTTACTTTTGTGATTAGAAAGGGGGCTATCAGAAGAAACTGTAGGGTTTTGGTTATGAGACTTAAGCAGGCATCAGAATCTTGTTGAATAGATTTGAGAGCCCCATGGGTTGGAAGCTGCATTCTCCCTGAGACACCCGCCTCTTCCCAGACTTCCCAGGCAGCATTGCCTGTGGCTGGATGCAGAGGCTTGGAGGCACACAGATGTGGTTTCACGTGCCCTTGTGCCACCCAGCAGCTGTGCACCCTAGAAAGACCCACGGCTTGCACTCTGAGTTTTAGTCACTCAACCTGTAAAATGGATATAAAGATAGAACATACTTGCAGAACAGAGTGGCTCAGAGAATGAAATAAAATGCTCATCTGAGTGTGTAACACATGGAAAGCTATCTGCAAATGGTAGCTATTCTTAAATTTGAAAAAGTAGATGCGTGTGTGTGTGTGCACGTGCACCTACATGAGTACAATGGGAAGCGTCACACAGAGGCACAATTTGATCAGTTTTCATGCTAAGGGAAAATTAAAACAACAATGAGAGGAGCACATGGCCGTCTGTCACCACACATTTGCAGATCTGTTAGCAGGCTGCTTCCCCTCTCTATTATCTCCTTCCCTAATAACACTGTGTGCTAGGAGTTTATAATGTCATTGGGCAGATACACACCTAAAGCTGACACAGCCCAGATCACATAGGAAGGCCTTGAATAAGGTCGAAGTGGTGCTTGGACTTCCCAGCTCTCACCCAGGCCGGGCTCTGCCAGCTGCATCTTCTGCCCCGTCTTGAGCAGGTAGTGAGCTGGCCTAGCAGGTGTGGGGCTGAAGAGGATACTCTTCTTTTTCTGCAAGAGGCCCTGAAGGACACAGGTGTGGCAGAGTTTCCACCTTGAAGTGAAAACTACCCTGTGTCAGTAAGGGTTTGCGAGGTCCCAACTACATTTTGGAATAAATTCTCATTCTGAGAATGAGAAAAACACATCTGAAAATAGAACGAGAGGCAGGAAGTGGATTTGGGCACATGTGACAAGGGAGGGTCTACACCTGGTGCAGGAGGGAGGCTGTGGGGCCCTCACGGGTCTCACATTTAGGAAGGACAAGGCTGAACTCCCTGGGTTTAGGAGAGAATCTCCCTACCCTTTCTGCCAGAGCAAGATAGCTGTGGTGGCCAATGCCTGCCCAGGCTGTGCTGTGTCCAGGCAACTGTGAGGGAAGCTGTGGGTGTGAGCAGGGCAGGCGGCACTCAGAGAACCCCCCACTTCCCGCAATTTGGAAATTCCTCCTCTGTACTCAGATACAACCCTGCAATGTGGAGCTGCCCCCTGTGTCCCCTGTGCCCACTGACAAAGGCAGCTTTGTCCCCAGAATGCTCCCTTCCCCCACACTGCCCTCGTGACCCTGGGCCTGGGTTCTCAATCAGAGGATGGACCTCCACAGCCTGACATGGAATTTCACAGGCCTCCTACAGGTTGCACCCACACTCTCATTAAAGCCCTCAGGAAATTCTGAAGCATTTGGTGGTGAGTGTTGGAAAACATTCCATTCTTTAGAACAGAAGACCACACGAAAGTTCCCGCCTGGCTCATAGGAACAGCTCACAGAGGCCGCACTTAGGAGAGATGTGTGGGATGTCTTATGGGGGGCAGATGGGTTAAATGTCACCACAAGACTAGGTTCTACAAAGAGATATGTGGTGTGGGGAAGGCACTCTGGTCACATGAGGTGATGCTGATGGGACCCGCAGCAGTGTCCTGTCCTTTTCTGCTGTGGTCTTCAACACGTTCCATGTGAGCTGGACCCTTGGTGCTCAGACCTGAGTGTGCACCATGGCACGAGGAGGGCCTGTGGCAGTGGGAGCCAGGCCCACCTCAGGGCTCCCATCTGCAGGTCTAGGCTGCAGTGTGAGAGCTGCGTTTCTGGCTGATGGTGGCCATGCAGTGAGCGGAGGACCAGATGGAGAACCGCTGAGTTGCAAGAGCTTCTGAGAACCAGTGTTGCTTCTGGGCCAGTCCAGCAAAGACAGGACATGAGATGACGGGACAGAGCCTGGGCTGCAGGGTCAGGTGGATCTGGATTACTCCTGGCTTGATAAGTTGCTGGCTGTGTGACCTTGGAAACTGCTCAGCTGTGCTGAGCCTCTGATTGTCTGACCCAGGGTCACTAAGCCCAGCACATAGAAGGGGCTCTGTGCAGTGGGCTGTGCTGAGCCTCTCATTGTCTGACCCAGGGTCACTAAGCACAGTGCATAGAAGGGGCTTGATGAACTCATGTGTAGTGGCCTTCTCAGCCTTTAAAATGGGTACACATATTCACTGCACTGATGGCAGGGGCGTGTGATGACATTTATGGCAGGCTCCTACCAGTGTGCCAAGCAAGCTGTTGGCACCAAGTAATGTTTGTGACATTCCTGCTCTCCTGGTCACTTCCATGTTGTCCAAAGAAGCCAGAGAGGGCTGGGCTGGGCCAGGGCCCCTCACTGTGGCTCTATGGCTCTTGGCTGGGTTTGCTCCCGGGTGTTCTCTGCAGGTCCAGCCCAGCAGATGGTGGACTTTGTTGCTTTGTTGGCAGCCCCCGGTTTGGACCAAGCCTTTTCATGTGGAGAAGTCAGATGACTCAGGTCGGGAGTCTTCGAGCAGCTCTGTGCCAGGTTGGCCACATTCACTCTGAGTCACCTGTCCAGAGCAGGTGGTGAGTGCAGCATCTGACTCACAGCATCCCACCCACTGGAGCCGGGGAGCTGACTCGGAGGCTGAGAAAGGAGGGTCCATTTCTCATTCCTTCCCAGCTTGGACCCAGGCCTGAGCCACAGGCTGTCCAGGGATAAATGGTGCTGCGGTCCCTGTTGGGCAGCTGGAGAGAGAAGCGAGGGAGGTGGCAGCCCTGGGGGACTATGCATAGGGAGGTAGGTGGGCACCAGGTGAGTGAATGTCCCTCAGGAGGCTGCTGGCCGGTGGCCGTCACCTGAGGCAGGAGGCTGGCCTCTCCAGCCTGAATGGGAAGGGTCTTGGTTGGACTTACTTTCACATTTGGAAGTGGTGCTGGGATGATGACAAGGGATGAAGCCGGAGTCCCCCGGGCAAGAATCACTGTGCCACCGCGTCGCACAGTTAGATACAGAAGGAAGCAGCTTCAGGAGGTGGGGGTGGAGGGATGTCACTTGTCCTGTCTCTACAGTGCTGGGTGCACCTGGGGTTGCAGCCTGGCCCTGGGCTTGCAGCCTTTCCAGCTTCATCCCATCCTGGGTACTGCAGATGCAGAAGGAGCTGAGGAAAGGAAGGCAGAGGGCAGGAAAGGATTGGACATGGGGCCGGGCTCCTCCTCCACAAGGTGGGCATGGCAGGTGGGCGCCCCGGCCGATGTTCCCTCCGCCTGGTAGTCTTCTGTCCTCTTCAGACGGAGCTCCCGTGACTGTTAAGCTGCCGTGTGGGTTTCGTCTCAGGGTGGTGTTCTTTTGGTCCGTTAGCCTCTTTGCTTTCTGTAGTTGGAGAATGAGGTAACAGAGCTTGAGGATGAGGCTCCCTGAGGACACAGGGAATTGTCCCGTTTCAGGCTGAGCCACACAGACATGACCTCTTTGTCCCAGGAGTCCCTAGGCTTCCTGAAGTGGCCTGGGAGCTGCTGCCCTGTGGCTCCCCTTCCTCTTTCTCCAAGCTTTCTGGCTTCTTTCCTTCTCTCGGGTCTCCACTTCTGTCCTGCAGTTAATTATGGCTGACATTTAAGAGTGCAGTAGTGGGTCAGACCCTTGCTTAAAGCCCCTGTCATTCAATTATTCATCCCCCCTCCCCCCAGGCTTATTAATGACACTTAATACCCCAGCCCCTTCCTGGCATGCTCCCCACCCCAGTAGTGTGCTGGGGACCATCATCTGCATTGTCTCATTTGAGCTTTGCAGCATTCCAGAGCTTAGGGACTTATCTCTAAAACAAGAGAGGAGGTGACTTTCCCAGGATCACTTAGCTATGAAGGGACAAGACCTGAGCCCAGACTATCTGACACCAAGATCCATGTTCTCACCTGCTGTGTGACCTGCCTCAACACACTTAATGTTTTCTAAATACAAATGTGGCCATACGTGCGCACAGTTAAAAAAAAAATCTGCTAGACTTTTATTACCTATAGCAGTTATTTTCTAATTTTTTTTTTTATTCATGAAATCTTTTTCAGAGTTAAAATCTCTCATGAAAACTCATATGTAAATGGTTAAGGCAGAATCATTTGGGCAGAGGACAGATCAGAAGCTTGAGATCTACCCTTTGGGCAATGCTCACCTCCTGCCTGGTCCCAGCAGCACCTGGGGTGTGCAGCTGAGGAGGGAGCGTGCACTTGGAATTGGAACACCTCATTCTTTACAGCCTTCTTGGTTCTGCTAATCAGCCTGCATTGACTATTCATGTCTCTCCTCTCTGCTCACCTGCTCACACTCCAGGCTCCAGTGTCACCAAGAGATGTGCTGTGACCTTAACACAGATGGGTCTTCCCTCCTCAAGTCTTCACCCAGTTCTCAAGCCTCTGCTCACCAGTTAGTTCTTCAGTGAGGCTGAGTTCAGAGTTTGTCACTTTCCTTCAGAGTGTGGTACTTTACTCAGCCTTTCTTGCGACACTTGCCACTCCAGGATATTTATACATTTTCCCGTCTACCTTCTCCAATAGTCTGTAAAGAACCATGTGGTCCTCCTTTATATCATGATGCCTGGTACACAGTGAATCTCAGATAATGTTTATTGCATAAATAAATGAATAGCATCAACAACAATAACTTTTTTATTATTTCAGAATATTATGGGGGTATAGAGGTTTTGGTTGCATGGATGACTTTTGTGCAGTTTGAGGCAAAGTTCTAAGTGTGCACACTATCCCAGTAGTTCATACCCATTAGATGTGAATTCAGCCGTCTCCTCCTCCCCTCACCCAGCTTTACTAAAACAATAACAACTTTCTTTTTTTCGAGACAGAGTCTTTGTCACCCTCGGTAGAGAGCTGTGGCATCACAGCTCACAGCAACCTCAAACTCTTGGGCTTAAGCAATTCTCTTGCCTCAGCCTCCCAGGTAACTGGGTCTACAGGTGCCCGCCACAACACCCGGCTATTTTTGTTGTTGTTGTCGTTGTTTAGCTGGCCTGGGCCAAGTTCAAACCTGCCTGCCTCGGCACATGTGGCTGGCACCCTAACCACTGAGCTACGGGTGCTGAGCTATAATAACAACTTTCACAACAGCAGAACAGCCGGGATACCTGTTATCTGAACTGCCTGGGACCAGAATAGTTTTGGATTTTGTACTTTTTCAGTTGGAATATTTGCCTCACGTGCTTAGCACCAGTTTAGCATCCCTATTCCAAAAGTCTGAAATCTGAAATGTTCCAATGAGCAGATCCTTTGAGTGTTACGTGCCTACTCAAAAAGTTTCAAATTTTGGAGTATTTCAGATTTCAGATTTTTCAATTGAGGCTAGGCAATCCATAACCCCTTATATTTGCAATGTCAATTTAGGCTGGAAATACATTTTCTTATATAAGATATTTCCAGCTGAGCAAGAGAAAGACCCCCATCTCTACTAAACATAGAAAAAAATAGCTGGGCATGGTGATGGGAGCCTATAGTCCCAGCTACTTGGGAGGCTGAGGCAGGAGGATTGCTCTAACCCAGTAGTTTGAGGTTGCTGTGAGCTATGACACAAAGAGTCTCTAACCAGAGTGACAGAGTGAGACTACGCCTCAAAAAAAGGAAAGAAAAGAAAAGAAATCACTTTAAAAAATATATTTTCTAATGTTAATGTGAAATTCAATGTCAATAGCCACACACTCATATACATGGGAAAAAATATCTATTGGGGCAAAATAAACTGTTACAAGACCTTGGAGTTTGAGTTAGGAAAACAACTCAAAACAGCAATCTACTTTGAGCTCCTCTTTTGGATTCCTGTTGAAATAAGGACACATCTGTGTTAGTCCTGTGAACTAGACAGGGTAGCCCAGGGTTTGCTGAAATATCAATCAAGGCTGCTCTGCAGGAAGAGCTCTGAGCACATGGGTGTGGAAACAGGATTGTGGATCAGCACCCCGCAGGGTGGAGGGCAGAGCCACACTTGGAGATGCTGGAGGACAGGTTTACCTCCCGGGGAGCAGTTCATAGGACTGATAGTGTCTCAGTACAGTGACCCAGCTGCTGGGAACCACTCAGAGTGGAAATCTTCATAGGTCTTGCCTCTGGCTTAGACTTGAGATGTGCAGCCAGGCCAGAAATTCTCCTACAGTAGACAGTTACTGCACTAGAACGTGGCTGCCCTGCTCAGCCTACAGGAGGCTGCCCCCCAAGACACATCTTTCCAGAGGTCCCGGGTGCTCCTCTCTGCTGGGAGGATGCTGTGGGGGGCTGCTGCGGGGGCGGATGCTGCAGGCAGGGGAATGCTGGGGGGTGCTGTGGGGATGCTGGGGGACTCGCTGCTGGGGGGATGCTGTGGGCAGGGGGATTCTCGGGGTGCTAGGGGATGCTTGGGGTGCTGCTGGGGCGCCACACCCTGCCTGCTGCTCATGGCATTTCTTTCTTTCTTTTTTTTTTTCTTCTATCTTCTTTTTTTTTTTTTTATTATTGTTGGGGATTCATTAAGGGTACAATAAGCCAGGTTACATTGATTGCAATTGTTAGGCAAAGTCCCTCTTGCAATCATGTCTTGCCCCCATAAAGTGTGACACATACCAGGCCCTACCCCCCTCCCCCCTCCCTCCTTCCCTCTTTCTGCTTTTCCTCCCCCCTATAACCTTAATTGTCATTAATTGTCCTCATATCAAAATTGAGTACATAGAATTCATGCTTCTCCATTCTTGTGATGCTTTACTAAGAATAATGTCTTCCACGTCCATCCAGGTTAATACGAAGGATGTAAAGTCTCCATTTTTTTTAATGGCTGAATAGTATTCCATGGTGTATATATACCACAGCCTGTTAATCCATTCCTGGGTTGGTGGGCATTTAGGCTGTTTCCACATTTTGGCGATTGTAAATTGAGCTGCAGTAAACAGTCTAGTACAAGTGTCCTTATGATAAAAGGATTTTCTTCCTTCTGGGTAGATGCTCAGTAAAGGGATGGCAGGATCAAATGGGAGGTCTAGCTTGAGTGCTTTGAGGTTTCTCCATACTTCCTTCCAGAAAGGTTGTACTAGTTTGCAGTCCCACCAGCAGTGTAAAAGTGTTCCCTTCTCTCCACATCAATGCCAGCATCTGCAGTTTTGAGATTTTGAGATGTGGGCCATTCTCACTGGGGTTAGATGATATCTCAGGGTTGTTTTGATTTGCATTTCTCTAATATATAGAAATGATGAACATTTTTTCATGTTTGTTAGCCATTCGTCTGTCATCTTTAGAGAAGGTTCTATTCATGTCTCCTGCCCATTAATATATGGGATTGTTGGCTTTTTTCATGTGGATTAATTTGAGTTCTCTATAGATCCTAGTTATCAAGCTTTTGTCTGATTGAAAATATGCAAATATCCTTTCCCATTGTGTAGGTTGTCTCTTTGCTTTGGTTGTTGTCTCCTTAGCTGTACAGAAGCTTTTCAGTTTAATGAAGTCCCATTTGTTCATTTTTGTTGTTGTTGCAATTGCCATGGCAGTCTTCTTCATGAAGTTTTTCCCTAGGCCAATATCTTCCAGTGTTTTTCCTATGCTTTCTTGGAGGATTTTTATTGTTTCATGCCTTAAATTTAAGTCTTTTATCCATCTTGAATCAATTTTTGTGAGTGGGGAAAGGTGTGGGTCCTGTTTCAGTCTTTTATATGTAGACATCCAGTTCTCCCAACACCATTTATTGAATAGGGAGTCTTTCCCCCAAGGTATGTTCTTGTTTGATTTATCGAAGATTAGGTGGTTGTAAGAGTTAGTTTCATTTCTTGGTTTTCAATTCGATTCCAAGTGTCTATGTCTCTGTTTTTGTGCCAGTACCATGCTGTCTTGACCACTATGCTTTGTAGTACAGACTAAAATCTGGTATGCTGATGCCCCCAGCTTTATTTTTATTACTAAGAACTGCTTTAGCTATACGGGGTTTTTTCTGGTTCCATACAAAACACAGAATCATTTTTTCCAAATCTTGAAAGTACGATGTTGGTATTTTGATAGGAATGGCATTGAATAGGTAAATTGCTTTGGGAAGTATGGACATTTTAACAATGTTGATTCTTCCTGTCCATGAGCATGGTATGTTCTTCCATTTGTTAATGTCCTCTGCTATTTCCTTTCTGAGGATTTCATAATTTTCTTTATAGAGATCCTTCACCTCCTTCGTTAGGTATATTCCTAGGAATTTCATTTTCTTTGAAACTATGGTGAAGGGAGTTGTGTCCTTAATTAGCTTCTCATCTGGACTGTTCTTGGCATATACGAAGGCTACTGACTTGTGGACATTGATTTTATATCCTGAAACATTACTGTATTTTTTGATGACTTCTAGGAGTCTTGTGGTTGAGTCCTTGGGGTTCTCTAAGTATAAGATCATGTTGTCAGCAAAGAGGGAGAGTTTGACCTCCTCTGCTTCCATTTGGATTCCCTTTATTTCCTTGTCTTGCCTAATTGTATTGGCTAGAACTTTCAGCACTACGCTGAATAGTAAAGGAGACAGAGGACAACCTTGTCTGGTTGCAGTTCTAAGAGGAAAAGCTTTCAGTTTTACTCCATTCAGTAAAATATTGGCTGTGGGTTTGTCATAGATAGCTTCAATCAGTTTTAGAAATGTGCCACCTATGCCTATACTCTTCAGTGTTCTAATTAGAAAAGGATGCTGGATTTTATCAAATGCTTTTTCTGCATCTATTGAGAGGATCATGTGATCTTTATTTTTGCCTCTGTTAATATGGTGGATAACGTTTATGGACTTGCGTATGTTAAACCAGCCTTGCATCCCTGGGATGAAGCCTACTTGATCATGATGAATGACTTTTTTGATGATAAGCTGTAATCTGTTGGCTAGGATTTTGTTGAGAATTTTTGCATCTATATTCATGAGTGATATTGGTCTGAAATTCTCCTTTTTGTTTGGGTCTTTTCCTGGTTTTGGTATCAGGGTGATGTTTGCTTCATAGAATGTGTTGGGGAAGATTCCTTCTTCCTCAATTTTTTGGAATAATTTCTGCAGTACAGGAATAAGCTCTTCCTTGAAGGTTTGATAGAATTCTGGAGTGAAGCCATCTGGACCAGGGCATTTTTTGGTTGGAAGATTTTTTATTGTTTCTTTGATCTCAGTGCTTGAAATTGGTCTGTTCAGGAGCTCTATTTCTTCCTGGCTGAGTCTAGGGAGAAGGTGTGATTCCAAATATTGATCCATTTTCTTCACATTGTGAAATTCTAGGCATAGAGATTGTGGTAGTATACAGAGATGATCTCTTGTATCTCTGTGGGATGAGTTGTTATTTCCCCTTTATCATTTCTGATTGAGGTTACTAGAGATTTTACTTTTCTATTCCTCGTTAGTCTGGCCAATGGTTTATCTATTTTATTTATTTTTTCAAAAAACCAACTCCTTGTTTCATTAATTTTCTGAATGATTCTTTTGTTTTCAATTTCATTGATCTCTGATTTGATTTTGGATATTTCTTTTCTTCTACTGAGTTTAGGCTTAGAGTGTTCTTCTTTTTCCAATTCCATAAGATCTCTTGTGAGATTGTTGATGCGCTCTCTTTCTGTTTTTCGGATGTAGGCATCTAAAGCAATGAATTTTCCTCTCAAAACTGCTTTTGCAGTATCCCACAGGTTTTGGTAGCTTGTGTCTTCATTGTTGTTATGCTCAAGGAAGTTAAAGATTTCCTGTTTTATTTCTTCCTGCACCCATCTGTTATTCAACAGAAGATTGTTTAATTTCCATGCCTTTGTGTGGGGTCGAGCGTTTTTGTTAGTGTTGAGTTCCACCTTTAGTGCATTATGGTCTGAGAAGATACAAGGTAAAATTTCAATTCTTTTGATTCTGTTGATATTTGTTTTGTGTCCCAGGATATGATCAATTTTTTTTTTTTGTAAAGACAGAGTCTCACTGTACCACCCTCGGGTAGAGTGCCGTGGCGTCACACGGCTCACAGCAACCTCTGACTCTTGGGCTTACGCGATTCTCTTACCTCAGCCTCCCGAGCAGCTGGGACTACAGCCGCCCACCACAACGCCCGGCTATTTTTTTGTTGCAGTTTGGCCGGGGCTGGGTTTGAACCAGCCACCCTCAGCATATGGGGCCGGCGCCCTACTCACTGAGCCACAGGCGCCGCCCGATATGATCAATTTTGGAGAATGTTCCATGGGGTGATGAGAAGAATGTATACTCTTTATCTTTGGGATGGAGTGTTCTATATGCGTCTATCAAGCACAGTTGTTCTAGGGTCTCATTTAAATCTCTTATATCTTTGTTTCATTTCTGTTTAGAGGATCTGTCCAGCTCTGTAAGAGGAGTGTTAAGGTCCCCTGTTATTATGGTGTTATCAGATATCATATTGCTCAGACTGAGTAAGGTCTGTTTCAAGAATCTGGGAGCATTTAAATTGGGTGCATAAATATTTAGAATTGAAATGTCTTCTTGTTGTATTTTTCCCTTGACCAATATAAAGTGACCATCTTTGTCTTTTTTGACTTTAGTTGCTTTAAATCCACATGTATCTGAAAATAAGATTGCAACTCCTCTTTTCTTCTGAATGCCATTTGCCTGAAAAATTGTCTTCCAACCCTTGACTTGGAGCTTTAATTTTTCTTTTGAAGCCAGGTGTGTTTCTTGCAGACAGCAAATAGATGGCTTGTGTTTTTTAACCCAGTCAACCAATCTGTGTCTCTTCAGTGGGGAATTCAAGCCATTAACATTTATTGAGATAATTGATAAGTGTGGTAGTATTCTATTCGTCTTATTTTGTGAGAGTCCATTGCTTATTTTTATCTTTTGCATCAGTGTGGAGGTTAGGTTCTGTCCTTTAATTTCTGAGTTCTTACTTTCCTGCTGATCCATTGTGGTGGTCAGTGTGCAGAACAGGTTGAAATATTTCCTGTAGGGGTGGTCTTGTTGTGGCGAATTTCCTCAATGTTTGTATATCCGTAAATGATTTGATTTCTCCGTCAATTTTGAAGCTTAGCTTAGCAGGGTACAGAATTCTGGGCTGGAAATTGTTCTGTTTAAGTAGATTAAAGGTAGATGACCAATGTCTTCTTGCTTGGAAAGTTTCATTAGAGAAGTCTGCGGTCACTCTGATGGATTTGCCCCTGTAGGTCAACTGGCGCTTACTCCCAGCAGCTTGCAGAATCTTTTCTTTTGTCTTGACTTTGGACAGGTTCATCACAATGTGTCTTGGAGAAGCTCGGTTAGAGTTGAGGCGACCTGGGGTCCGATAGCCCTCTGAAAGCAGTGTGTCAGAATCTTTGGTGATTTTTGGGAAATTTTCTTTTATAATATTCTCTAGTATGGCTTCCATTCCTCTGGGGCATTCTTCTTCCCCTTCTGGAATTCCTATAACTCATATGTTGGAACGCTTCATAAAGTCCCATAATTCTGACAGGGAACGTTCTGCTTTCTCTCTCTTCTTTTCTGCCTCTTTTACTATCTGAGTTATCTCAAAAACTTTGTCTTCTACCTCTGAAATTCTTTCTTCTGCATGGTCTAACCTGTTGCTGATACTCTCCATTGCATCTTTAAGTTCCCTGATTGACTGTTTCATTTCCTTCAGCTCTGCTATATCCGTTTTATATTCTTCATATCGTTCATCTCTTATTTGATTCTGTTTTTGGATTTCCTTTTGGTTATTTTCCACTTCATTAGCAGTTTCCTTCATTGTTTCCATCATTTCTTTCATTGTTTGCAACATGTGTATTCTAAGTTCCCTTTCTGTCATTCCTAACATTTCTTTATAGGTGGAATCCTCTGCAGTAGCTACCTCGTGGTCCCTTGGCGGGGTTGTTCTGGACTGGTTCTTCATGTTGCCTGGAGTTTTCTGCTGATTCTTCCTCATGAGTGATTTATTTTTTCTGTTTCCTTGCCCTAATTTTCCTTGCATTTCCTCTTGCTCTTTAAGTTCTCGTGCCTGTGGACTAAGGGTTACAGGACCAGAAGGGTGATAAGGTTGAAGAGCAAAAAAGGGATGAAAGAAAGGAGGACCGAGTGATAAGAAAAAAAAAAGAAAAATAGAGAAAGGAGAGGGGGTGGGTAAAAGGAATATTGACAAAAAGAAGAGAGGCACAGAAAGAGGGAGACAGAGCAATATAGGTGTACAGTAGGGTACTTTGACACAACCTTAAAAAAAACTCCACCTTCTGGGGGTGCCCAGTTGGGTGGTTCCCTTGAGGTCAGCAGCTCTTTGCTAACCTGGTCGGATACAGTGCCCCACCTTCCCCAAGTAGAGAAGAAAGACAAAAATGCTATAAATCAAACCAAAACAAGCAAACAGAAAACTTTACGGGATAAAATTGGGTGAAAATCCAAATAATAGTGTTAGAAACACTAACAAATATGAAGTTCTAGTTATTGAAAAAGGCAGCAATGGGAAATTATAATTACACTAGAAAAATTGAGAAAGAAAAAAATCTGTATGGAAAAGATTGAAATTAAAAAACAGAACAACATCACCAACATCAAAATAAACAGAAAAACAACCAAACCAAAAAAACAGAAAAAAAACACAACCAGAACAAAGCAGTATGTATATGTTATTGAATATTGTCTGGGCAACACATGGTCTTCTGGGGTATGAGATGTTAATCACAGTTCTGATATGACTGGAGGCTGCTGATTTCTCAAACCCTAGCAGGTAGACACCCTAAATCTCTCTTCAGCCCACTAAAAGGCACTTTGAACTTGTAAACTTGCTGAGCAGAAGCTTTCCCAGGAAAGTGCTTGTCGCTGGAATCACTGCTGAAGTGGCTATGCACTTACCCAGTGTGCCAAAACTGGTCTCACTCTGCCCCTGAGTTTTAGGGCTGCAAGGCGGCTCAGACCCCGCCCTTAGGCTACTCGGTCGCTGGGTTACCAGCACCCACCCGATTCTAGCTTTGCCACCCTGAGGGCGGAGCTTGCCAGGGCAGATCGCTCACTATGGCTCCCTGTGACCCACAGCCAAACACTATTAGCTCTGTCTGGCTCAGCAGCTCAGACTGGGGCCCTAGACAACAGCCAAAGTTCTCCGCACTTCCGCTCAGGCTCTTCCCAAGGCAGTTCAACTGAGTGCCAAGTCCAAAGACACCGAAACAGTTCACAAGTAAGGCCTTTCTGGTTTGCAGTCTCGCTGCTACTGAACTTACATTTGCGGGCGGGTTTGGATGGATTTAACATACGCGATCACTTGCCGTTTTTCCACTGTTTTAGTCCTCTTCTTGGGGTCCAGAAGTCTCTCGCTGACTCCCTGTATCCTCGCAGGGGTGATGATAGGCAGATCCCACCAGCCAGAGATGCCTGGAGTCCTATCTCCCCAGACTCAGGGTGCCCAGATGCAAGGAAGCTGTTACTCGGCCGCCATCTTGCTCCTCCCCCTACCATTTACTTTTTAAAGTAAATCTAGCCTGTCAATATTTTTTCTCTTAGATGGATCATTTAGATTCTTTAAAATTATTCACATATACGCACATATGTGTAAAATTATTTTATTTTTAATATGTTCTACTTTTCTTATTTTTTCTCTTCTTTCTTGTCTTTCTGTTGTTTGTATTTTCTTATTCCTCGTTCTTTTCCTCTATCTATTCTGTTTACAACCCCTTATCTATTATTTTAAGGCTGCCCCAGAAAATTTGACATGTACATTCTGGTTTTCAAAGTGTAAAATTTATTATTTCATACTTCTATTCTCCTTCTGAGCAACAGAAAAACTGTTGAATACCTTCACTATAAGTCTTCCTGGATTATAGCCTTTTGTCAGCAGGTAAATTAGCTCTATTTTTATTTCTAAAACCACAGAATATTATTAATAGTATAATTATTCTTTGATCACCATCCTTTGTTTCAGGCCTTCAACTGAGATGCTGTCTCTTCTTTGTAAAAACATTCTTTACATTTATTTTAGTTTTATTTTTTGAGTAATTATTGAAAATTAATATGCAGGTCCAATTTTTAGGTGACATTGTTCTCACTTTCAGGGTAAAGTTCCATTTGTAGAAGAGCCCCTCACCCTGGGATGTGTTACACACCCTCCAAGGTGCACTTTAGGTGAGATCCCACCTCCTGCCCTCCTTCCTTCTGCCAAATATCGCCTCCCCTCCCCCCTCCCCCTTCCCTTTACTCCCGAACTGGACTATATTAGTGTTTTATTGTTCTTATGAGCATGTAATTATTTATATATTGATTTCATATTAGTATGGAGTACATTTGATATTTATTTTTTCATTTTTGTGATACTTTACTAAGAAGATGTATTTCTCTCTTTTTTTTCTTTTTTTTTTTTTTTTTTGGCCGGGGCTGTGTTTGAACCCACCACCTCTGGCATATGGGACCAGCACCCTACTTCTTGAGCCACAGGCGCTGCCCACTAAGAAGATGTATTTCAACTCCATCCAGGTAAATGTAAAAGATGTAAAATCTCCATCTTTTAAAATTACATTTATTTTAGAAAGGAAATGTTGGTGGCAAACTTCCTTGGCTCCCCCTGACACCCTGACGAAAAAGACTTTTATTTTGCTCATTCTTTGGAAATAGTTAACTGATATACAATTCCAGGTTAATTCAATGTAACCATTGAATTAACCATTACACTGTTGTTTGACTTATCTGTGTGCAGTCTCTGTGGAGAAATGACCTTTAAGTTTAATTGTTGTGCTTTTAAAAAAGGACTATCTTTTCTTCTCTGGTTGCTGTTTTTGAGATCTTCTGTATGTTTGCTGTTCTGCAGTTTCACTATTCATCTTATTTGGGATTCACTGGGTTTCATGAATTGATTTTTTTCATCAGGACTGAAAAATTATCAGATGCTATCACATGAAGTGTGCTTCTTCCTCATTATTTCTGTTCCTTCTTTCTGAAACTTTTATGTTTCTCCCTCCCTCCCTCTCTCTCTCCCTCCCTCCCTTCCTTCCTTCTTTCATTCAACAGGGTGTCACTCTGTTGCACAGGCTGGAGTGCAGTGGTGTGATCATAGCTCACTGTACCTCCAACTTCGAGGCTCAAGTGATCCTCCTGCCTCAGCCTCCTGAGTAGCTAGGACTAGAGGCGCCCATCACTGCACCTGGACAATTAAAAACAATTTTTTTATTAGCAATGAGGTCTTGCTATTTCCCAGGCTAGTCTCAAACTCCTGGCTTCAAGGGATCCTCCCACCTTGGCCTCCCAAAGTGCTGAGATTATAGGTGTGAGCCACTGCACCCTCCTTACATGATTCTTAATCTCTGTTTCATATTTTCTTCTCTTTCTGTTATCATCTGAGTATTTTTTTTTTTGCACATGATATTTCAGTTCTTTCATTCTTCACTGCTATAGACAGAAAAACTCTTCATCTAGATATTTACTTTTTAAAATTAATAATTTTGTTTTTTAAATTTCTTAGTTCTTTTTCAAATCTGGTAGAAAACTTTCCTATTTTCTCTTTCCTTAAAATTTTTAATCATTGTTTTCTTCATTCATTCATTTTTTTTTTTTTTTTTTAATTGGAGATGGGATTTTCCCTCTTGCTCAGGCTGGTCTCAAACTCTAGAGCTGAAGCAAACCTCCTGTCTCGGCCTCCCAGAGTGCTAGAATCACAGGCAGGAGCCACCACACCCTGCCTACCTCTTTTTTTCTTAAACTGTTGCATATATGTATTTTGTATTTTGTGTCTGTTCACTCCACAGTTGGAAGTCTTTCCCGGCCTGATTTTGGTGTGTGTTGCTCCTTGTGGCTCTTTCCCCTAGTGCCTTGTCTCAAGGTATATATTATGTTTTATTTTGTTTTAACCTTTTTCTCTGAGAGTTTAGATGGTTTGAAACTTTGTGAGACTCTGTGACCTAGGTGAGAGCTGGATCTTCTAGAGAAGGTTTAATTTTTTTTTTTTCTGCCAGGTAGTTGGGCACTGCCAGCTTAACACCATTTTAAACTAAATTCTTGTCTGGAGATATTTTTCCAGACTTCCATGTGGTATGAATTAGGGTTACTAACTCTTGAAAGGGCCAGCTGGTAATTATTATTTCTCTGGGGGGATTTTCCCTTTTCTATGCAGGGCTCTTTCCAGATTGATAATTTTCCCATGTTTCCTGAGGGGTGGGTTGGATTTATTTCCAGTTCATACATAAAATGAGCATATAATCTTTGAGGATTCTCTTTTATGCAAGAGACATGTCTTATTAAACTACTCGTCTTAGGAAGAAACTGGAATTTTTAGTCTACTTCCTAAATCCCATAAAGCTATGAAAGGCAGAGTTCAAATTCAGCCAGTTCATCAATTACCTTGGAGCAGCGGGCAACTTAGCGGGCAACTTCTGGGTTCTGCTTATTTCAGGAAAGTTGTGGTACAGCTGTTATTTTCTTTTTGGCTTCTGCGTATTCCTTACTCGTTTGCTATTTCATTGATGAATTTGTATTCCTTCATCCCACTCAACACTTTTATTGTTTTGAGACAAGATCTTGCTCTTCTGCCCTGGCTGCAGTGCAGTGGCACATCATAGCTCATTGCACAGTATAGCCTTGAAGTCCTGAGCTCAAGCCATCCCCCTGCCTCTGCTTCACAAGAAGCTGAGACTGCAGACACATTTTACTATACCCAGCTAATTAAAAAAACAATTTGTATTGGGGGGGCGGGGCTCACTATGTTGCCCAGGTTGGTCTCAAACTCCTGGCATCAAGCGATCCTGCCATCACGGTACCTCACGTGCTGGGATTATGGAGACAGCCACGGCAACCAGCCTGCTTGTTTTTTGTTTTTTGTTTTTTTTTTGTAGAGACAGAGTCTCACTTTATGGCCCTCGGTAGAGTGCCGTGGCCTCACACAGCTCACAGCAACCTCCAATTCCTGGGCTTAAGTGATTCTCTTGCCTCAGCCTCCTGAGTAGCTGGGACTACTGGCGCCCGCCACAACGCCCGGCTATTTTTTGGTTGCAGTTTGGCCAGGGCCGGGCTTGAACCCGCCACCCTCGGCATATGGGGCCGGCGCCCCACCGACTGAGCCACAGGCGCCACCCCAGCCTGCTTGCTTTTAGCGGAAGGCTCAAAGTAACTTGTCAAGCGTATCCCCAGGCACAGACGTCCCTGTCACATACCTTCAGTTGCACACTGTCACGGAGCACCACCCCCCTCCATGCTTTCTATTACAAACACTTTGACTATGAGCATCTGTGTACAAGCATCGTTTTGTATTTTGTCCAATTATTTTCTATAATAAATTTCTAGAATACAAAAATGGAAGTGGGGCGGCGCCTGTGGCTCAGTCGGTAAGGCGCCGGCCCCATATACCGAGGGTGGCGGGTTCAAACCCGGCCCCGGCGAACTGCAACCAAAAAAAATAGCTGGGTGTTGTGGCGGGCGCCTGTGGTCCCAGCTACTCGGGAGGCTGAGGCAAGAGAATCGCTTAAGCCCAGGAGTTGGAGGTTGCTGTGAGCTGTGTGATGCCACGGCACTCTACCGAGGGCCATAAAGTGAGACTCTGTCTCTACAAAAAAAAAACAAAAAAAAACAAAAATGGAAGTGACAGAAGAGAGAAATATGTGGGAGCGAGCTTGGAACTACTTGTAGACTGAATCCTTGGGGTTCTTATTGGTCGCTATATACAGTATTTCACTTACTCTTCTCAAAAACCCCACTGGACCTAAAATGATCAAAAACTCCACAGAGGAGCATTACTATAAAGCAAAAAGAAATACAGACCCTGTTTTTGGAGACAAAGAGCCAAATTGTTTTAATGTTCCCTAGAATTGTTTTTAAATTTAGAGGAGCTCCCCCCAAACTATAGCTGGAATATTTTTTTTTTTTAACTAAACAATTTAATTCTATAATGTGTTTGGAAAACAAACATGTAGACAGAGACAAGAAGAAAAGGAAAGGGGGTGGTGCCTGTGGCTCAAAGGAGTAGGGCGCCAGCCCCTTATGCTGGAGGTGGCAGGTTCAAACCCAGCCCCAGCCAAAAACTGCAAAAAAAAAAAAAAAAAGAAGAAAAGGAAAGGCGGACTGGTTCGATCAGATATTAAAACAACAGCAGATAACACTGAGATGGTAAGCCTTCCTTGGGCCTGGCTGGTAGAGGTGGGTCTACCTGAATTGATTCTGGAAGGATAAAGGGAAGCATGGGTGGGAACTACAGAGACAGGGGCCCACTGTTCCCAACGGTGACTCACGGGGTGTGAAGGAGGGCTGGCCCATCTGGGTGGTGTCCAAGTGGAAGGGCACCAAACGAAATGTCTGGGAGTCTGGCTTTGGTCTTTAATTCATCAGAGACAAATTCATCAGTGATTTAAGCAGGAAGTCTCATGGGCAGCAGTTGCATTTTTATAAAGCCATGCTGGCAGCAGAATGCAGAGATATTTAAAGGAGAAAAGATTAGAGGAAAAGAAATTAGGAATGGATGAATAAACATTGCTTTTTAATAGTTTCATTAAGATATAAATCATGTAGCATACATTTCAATCATTAAAAGTATAATGCTGAGTGGATATTAGTACTTGTAGAGAGTTGTAAAGCCATACCGCTATTTAAGACATTGTCTCCAAAGAAATCTCATACCCACCAGTTGTCACTCCCCAAGGTCCTCACTCTCACCCCATAATTAATCATCCACTGATCCACTTTCTGTCCATCTAGATTTGTTCATTCTGGACGCTTAATATAAATGGAATCATATAATATGTGGTCTTTTGTAACTGACTCCTTCCGTTTAGGATAATGTTTTTAAGAGTCATCCGTGTTGTGGCATGGATTAGCACTTCATTCCTTTTGATTGACAAATACTTTTCCACCATATGGATATACCACATTTTATTCATCCATTCATCAGCTACTGAATGCTTGGATATTTAATTTTTGGATATTATGAACTTTTTTGTACAAGCTTCTGTGTGGTTGTATGTTTTCATTTCTCTTGGGTATATGACTAAAAGTGGAACTGCTGGATCATATGGTAACTCTATGTTTAACTTAGTATTATTATTATTATTTTCTGAGACAGGGTCTTGCTCTGTTGCTTGGCCTAGAGTGCAGTGGAATCATCATAGCTCATTGCAACCTCCAACTCCTGGGCTCAAGGGATCCTCCTGCCTCAGCCTCCTAAATAGCTAGGACCATAGGCATGCACAGAAATGTCTGGCTAATTTTTTCTATTTTTATATAGATTTAGGGTCTCACTCTTTCTTGCTCAGGCTGGTCTTTTTTTCTTTTTCTTTTTTTAGGCTGGTATTGCACTGCTGGCCTGGAGCAGTCTTCCCACCTGGGTCTCCCAGAGTCCTGGGGTTACCTGCATGAGCCACTGTGACTCGCCTATTTAACTTTTTAAAAAACTACCAAGCTGTTTTTCAAAGTCCCTGAATCATCTCACATTTCCACCATCAATGCAGGAGGGTTCCAATTTCTTATGTCCAGCCTGCATGAGTGGGTGTCAAGTGGGTGTGATCCCAGCCATCACGGTTGGCATGAAGTGGAAGCCCATTGCAGTTTTCGTTTGTATTTCCTTGATGGCCCACACTGTTGAATGTTTTTCTGTGTGCTTCCAGTCTTATTAAAGAAAGAAGACTGGAAAATTGGAAATATCTATTCAGATTCTTTGTGTATTTTAAAAAATTGGATTATTTGTTTTTAGCATTGAACAGTAAGTGTTCTTTTTGCATTCCAAATGCACAGGTCTCTTATCCAACATATGACTTGTAAATATTTTCTTTAATTCTGTAGGTCATTTTTTTCTGATATTGAAATGTTTGTTCACTTTCCTGATGGTTTCCTTTGAAGCACAAAAGTTTTAAATTTCAATGAAACTTGTTCATCTATGTTTTCTTTTGTCATTTGTGTTTTTGGTATCTCATCTAAGAAGGTGTTCCCTAATCCAAAGTCATGATGATTTACTCCTATTTTTCTCTAAGAGTTTTGTGGTTTCAGCTCTTATCGTAGATCTGTGATTCATTTTTGAGTTACTTTTTGTATAGGGAGTGTGCACAGAGTCCATTTTTCCTCATTTGCATACAGATATCCTGTTTGTCCCAGAACCATTTGTTGGAAATATTTTTATTTATTTATTTATTTATTTATTTTTTTTTTTTTTCAGTTTCTGGCCGGGGTTGAGTTTGAAACAGCCACCTCCAGCATATGGGGCCAGCGCCCTACTCCTTTGAGGCACTGCCCTATGTTGGAAATATTTTTTAAAAAGTAGTTTCCAGGACTCCCTAGGACTTGGTAATCATCTAGTCCTAAAGCAAATACTGAGAACGGTGGCCCAGGCAGTGAGATTGGGTGTGTTGGGGAAGTTTGAGAAGGTGCAATTGTAAGGACTTGGGGACTGTGGGCGTGCCGGGGAGGAGGAGTGGGGGCTGGAGAGCGCGCCTCAGTCTCTGGGCCTCAGGCTTCCTGTCAAAGCCAGGGGCTGGGTGGCCTCTTCATCCCACATACCATGTGGCCATCCTAGTCCAATCTGCGAGTCCTCCCTGGTTGTCCTCATGACTCGAACATCAAAGCCTGTAGCTGCACCATCAATTCAACCACAGAAAACAAGCCTCAATCAGGGGACCATTGAATTATATTTTGTGGTTTCCTTAGAGTGGAGCAGCTATGGTGTCTCAATTTGGACAGAAATGGAAAGGCTTGTATTGAAGAGAGATGTGGTCAGCAAACTCCAGAAGCATCAAGTTTCTGCCAGTAATGCCATCCAGGGTCTACATAAAAGTGGGCACTCCTTTTTTTTTTATTAAATCATAGCTGTGTACATTAATTGGATCATAGGGCACCATACACTAGTTTCATAGACCGTTTGACACATTTTCATCACACTGGTTAACATAGCCTTCCTGGCATGTTTTTAGTTATTGTGCTAAGACATTTACATTCCACATTTACTATGGAGCACTGGAACCTTCTGTGGCTTGGCATGCAGTTCAGGACCCAGGATCTTGCTTGTGGATTCAGTGCCCCTGAACTCTGCGTTCTCCTCATGGGTTCCCTCCTTGGTCGCATGGTGATCTCGGGGTTGCTCGTTTCTTGGAGTTGGCTATTTAGCTATAGCAGCTACATGACTGACCCTAACTTTGGAGAAAATACTTTGGAGAAAAGAGGTCTCTGGACAGCTGCCCCCTTTCCCTACTCAGTCATCATGGGGCCTGGGAAATGCAGAGACTACTATCAGTCTGATGGGGCACATTTCCCACAGAACTGCTGTCCAGGCTGTGGTCTCTGGTGAGAAGAACGGCAAATGTGTTTAGGTGTGACTTTGTCAGTCCCTGATCTCAGTGGCAAATTCCAAGCTTCAAGAACAGCCCCACCTTGAGAGCAGGAACAGAAGAGTTCTGTCCCGTGTGTTGGCAATCAAACTGCACCAATGCTTGTGGATCCTACAGAGACTCCTTTGATGAGAAACCACTCCACCCAAGACAGAGGGTGCCTGACAGAGACCCAGCTTCCCCAGGGCAGCCAAGAGGAGACATTTTGTTCTTATGCATGATTTTCAGACATGTGATCATTTCAGAGAGGGCGATAGCCCTCCAGCCCTTTAAACATAACCGTCAGCTACATTCAAAAGCAAAGAGATGAAAGTGACTATAGATACCACTGAATTCACCCTCTCAGCTTATAAAAGAGGAGACTGAGCCCAAAAATTTAAGCAGAAAGCTCAGTCATGAGAGATTCTGTGCTACTAGTCTTATGACCCTTTCTCTTCTCTATCTCACCGCTCATCTCTAGTGAAGAAACCATTCAGTTTGGGTCTGTTGTTTGTTTTGTTTTGTTTTTTTTAAAAAAGAATTTCTCTCTGTTGCCCTGGGTAGAGGGCTGTGGCATCATCATAGCTTACAGCAACCTCAATCTCTTGGGCTCTAGTGATCTTATTGTCTCACCCTCTCGAGTATCTGGGACTACAGGTGGCTGCCATAATACCTGGCTAATTTTTCTATTTTTAGAGATGGCATCTGACTCTTGCTCAGGCTGCTCTGGAACATCCGAGCTCAGGTGACCCACCGGCCTCGGCCTCCCAGAGTGCTGGGATTACAGGTGTGAGCTACCGCACCTGGCTTAGGTTGGGGTTTTAAGAATTAAACAGAATGAGCAAAATCTTGGCATGGGCCCTGAGTATGGCTGAATACTGAAGGTCTGAAAATGTGTGAACCGCCTCTGTGGACTTCTGGGAGCCATATGGTTTTATACACGTTTGATAGAAAATTATCACTCTCTCCGTCTCATGTCAGTCTTGCATTTCCATTCTCTCCTGTCATAGCCATCTAGTGAGAGAGTCCACGCCACAGCCACGCTGAGGGGAGGCAGTTTACACAGTCATTTAAGAGCTTGACAGCACCCTGGTTAGGTACCACTTGCTGGAGCAGTTAGAGACTCGTTGCCTGTTAGGGGGAAGGAACCAGCCACCTGTCACCTCTGTCTGAGGCAGCTCTGGTTGGAAGATAGACTTGGGAAGGATAAAGAAGGAATTATCCACACAGCCTTGTGTGTGCACAAGAGGCTCCATCGCCCCATGCGTGGAGACTTGAAATTGCTGCTCCCCAACACTGCAGTAAGAGGCTGAGCCACTGACTTGTGGACAACTGAGTGGCCAAGTGGTGGACCCAGTTGGCTCAATTTCTTTTGAGCACTAAAAGCCCCAAAGGAAGCGTCTCTTCTGACGTGGTATTAAATTTTCCCAGCTAATCTGGGGGAAGAAGAGTTTCTACTTCCTATGATTCTCCTGCCACCAGTTAGCTCTGCTGGCCAACCAATTTCTAAATCATGTCTTGGGCTGGGGACTTTATAGAAGAGGATGAAGAGAAAGAAATTCACCTACAACATACTTTAAGTCTACTAATGTGACAAATGTAAATTTAATCATTTGGTTTTATTTTAACTATAAATATAATACATGGTCACTGTAGAAAATACATAAAACCAGAAAAGTATAAAAAAGAAAAGTATTTATAGTCCCAGCACCCAAATGCACTCTTGTCAACGTGGGGGAGCAGGACCCGGTGTTTCCCGTCTGCTGCTCTGTCCTCAGCCCTTGGGGTAGTGCCCCCTACAGAGTAAGTGTGTGGTACATGTTTGTTGCGTGAGTGTTCCTATTTTGATATGTGCGTGTGTGTTTGTGTGTGTTTATTCCTAGGCTTTTTTTGACGTCTATTTTACATGATTATACTTAGGCTCTGTTCATAACATATTCTCTTATTTTTAACTTACCACGATAACAAAAACTATTCCTATATCACAAAAACGCTTTGTAAAATTTTTAAAGTGTCTTGTGTAATTTATTTACTTTTATATTAATAGATATTTGGGGAAAAACATACATTTCAAAGGCACTTTGCAAATTAGGCTTGTCTTTGGACAAGTAGACCTGCTGGTTGTTTTTCTAGACTCTTCTATGTTCAGTGGACCCTAAAACTACTGAAATCACATTCTATCACTTCCCCAGTCTCACTGGAGTGCAGGAAGACGTGGGAATAATGCCAGAGGGAAATCTCAGAATTAGAATCAGGGTATAACCTCTAAACTAATGCAATTAAGAAGTATCTTTTGAATATTGTATTGTATGAAGTAATGAATTCCATGAACTAGTCATTTTGCTAAGTGGAAATGCAGGGGCCTGGAAATGCAGGGCCTCAAGAATATAATCTATAATCTACCTAATCACTGCTGTCTTTCCTTTTAAAGAATTCCCTGGGCTAGCCCTGTGGGAGAGCTCTTTGTCCAGGTTGCTGCAGTGCCATCTGCTGCTGAAATTGAAGATGAGCACCCAGGAGCCCTTCAGGATGACTTCTTTGATTTCTAGCACTAGACTTCTACAAGAAAGAAGAGATTTAATATGTGTTTTTTTTGTTTGTTTTTTTTGCAGGATCCTCTTGTTTCAAACCTGGATGTAGTTTTTTTTTTGGCCAGGGTTGGGTTTGAACTCGCCACCTACGGCATATGGGACTGGCACCCTACTCCTTGAGCCACAGGTGCCGCCCTGGATGTAGTTTTCTAAAACAGACTTTAGGTGAACTTCTGACTCCAGATGGTTCCAGAGTACATTTGATTAATTACTCCACCTTTTTAGAAATTTGTATCAAAATTGAGAAGGAATATACAAATAGGGAGAAATGCATGTCAGAACAGGAAACCATGGAAAGGGGCCAACACATTTAGAACCCATGAGAAATTTCTGTCTGACATAGTGCAGGTGAGACTGGATGGAGGGAAGGGCTCATTACCCTGCCATTCACCACATGGGAGAGGGATGCTGGGGGAATGAGGGGAGCAGATGCCAGCAGAGTCCCCCAATGCACCCCAGATCACAGTGGCAGGAGTTGAAGGTGAGGATGGGTTACTGGGCATATAGTGAGAGGCAAACTCAGATCCTCCCTCCACTCTGAAAAATGCACCAGGTGCTGGGTCTGCAAACACTTGAAACATGGGATGAACGAGGCATTGCCAAGCCTGGCTTCTAACAAAGGTGGTCATGTGGGTGGTGCCTGTGGCTCAAAGGAGTGGGGCACCAGCCCCATATGCTGGAGGTGGTGTGTTCAAACCCAGCCCTGGCCAGAAACTGCAAAAAAAAAAAAAAAAAAAAGGGGTGGTCATGTCAGAAAAGTGTCAGGTGCCCCCAGAAAACTCTACCCTGGAATACTAAGTTCCAGAGAGCAATTAAGCCATCTGGAGTTTCCAGGTGGAGAAACCAGTATCCAAAGAATCTATGCTCAACCAATCACTGTAATGCAAAAATCACAGAGAGACATTCTCAGAAATGCAAACATTCGGAGAGCTTTCCTGAAAGAACACCCACCCACCCCACACTCTTCAGGATTATGATAGTGATAATACAATCCATGTAACTAAAAATTAAGTCAAGATCATTGGGCTTAATTAAATTATGAAATAGAATAACAACATAAAAACAATCTAGGAAGAGAAGTAAAAACTAATGTCATCATCCTTATAATTCATCTCTATTCCTATGCCCCTCTATTCCTAAAATCCTGAGTAAGGATAGGAAGGAAAGTAAAAGCCTCAATTGGCTCAGCTTGGGAAATAAGTTCAAGTATGTTTAATGTACTGTTTATAAACCCAACATTAGAAAAGATTTTTCTAAATTGTTAGTATACAAAGGATCGAAGAAAATTTGTTCAAAATGTAGAAAGGTAGAAGAATAAGAAGAAACTTCAGCAAATTTAAGTTAAGATTTTTAAAGCCCTAAATTAAATCTTTGCATATAGAAATCAGCAAAATAGGCTGGACATGGTAGCTCATACCTGTAATGCACTCTGGGAGACCAAGGCGGGAGCATCACTTGAGGCCAAGAGTCAAGACCAGCCTGAGCAACACAGGAAATGCCTGTCTCTCTAACAAAAAAATTGGCCAGTTGCAGCGAAGTGTTCTTATAGTTTTAGCTATTAATACTTAGGAGGCAGTGAGCTATGACCCACCACTGTGCTCTAGCCCTTGTGGCAGAATGAGATCATATCTTAAAAAAACAGAAAGGGAGGGAGGGGGCGGAGCAAGATGGCGGTCGAGTAACAGCTTCCTTGCATCTGGGCACCGTGAGTCTGGGGAGATAGGACTCCAGGCATCTCTGGCTGGTGGGATCTGCCTATCATCACCCCTGCGAGGATACAGGGAGTCAGCGAGAGACTTCTGGACCCCAAGAAGAGGACCAAAACAGTGGAAAACCGGCAAGTGGTCGCATATGTTCAATCCGTCTAAACCCGCCCACAACTCCCACAGGCACGAGAACTTAAAGAGCAAGAGGAAGTGAAAGGAAAATTAGGGCAAGGAAACAGATAAAAGAAATCACTCATGAGGAAGAATCAGCAGAAAACTCCAGGCAACATGAAGAACCAGTCCAGAACAACCCCGCCAAGGGACCATGAGGTAGCTACTGCAGAGGATTCCACCTATAAAGAAATGTTAGGAATGACAGAAAGGGAATTTAGAATACACATGTTGAAAACAATGAAAGAAATGATGGAAACAATGAAGGAAACTGCTAATAAAGTGGAAAATAACCAAAAGGAAATCCAAAAAAAGAAATAAGAGATGAACGATATGAAGAATATAAAACGGATATAGCAGAGCTGAAGGAACTGAAACAGTCAATTAGGGAACTTAAAGATGCAATGGAAAGTATCGGCAACACGTTAGACCATGCAGAAGAAAGAATTTCAGAGGTAGAAGACAAAGTTCTTGAGATAACTCAGATAGTAAAAGAGGCAGAAAAGAAGAGAGAGAAAGCAGAACGTTCACTGTCAGAATTATGGGACTTTATGAAGCGTTCCAACATACGAGTTACAGGAATTCCAGAAGGGGAAGAAGAATGCCCCAGAGGAATGGAAGCCATACTAGAGAATATTATAAGAGAAAATTTCCCAAATATCACCAAAGATTCCGACACACTGCTTTCAAAGGGATATCGGACCCCAGGTCACCTCAACTCTAACCGAGCTTCTCCAAGACACATTGTGATGAACCTGTCCAAAGTCAAGACAAAAGAAAAGATTCTGCAAGCTGCCAGGAGTAAGCGCCAGTTCACCTACAGGGGCAAATCCATCAGAGTGACCACAGACTTCTCTAATGAAACTTTCCAGGCAAGAAGACAATGGTCATCTACCTTTAATCTACTTCAACAGAACAATTTCCAGCCCAGAATTCTGTATCCTGCTAAGCTAAGCTTCAAAACTGACGGAGAAATCAAATCATTTACGGATATACAAACATTGAGGAAATTCGGCACAAGACCAGCTCTACAGGAAATACTTCAACCTGTTCTGCACACCGACCACCACAATGGATCAGCAGCAAAGTAAGAACTCAGAAAATAAAGGACAGAACCTAACCTCCACACTGATGCAAAAGATAAAACTAAGCAATGGACTCTCACAAAATAAGACGAATAGAATACTACCACACTTATCAATTATCTCCATAAATGTTAATGGCTTGAATTCCCCACTGAAGAGACATAGATTGGCTGACTGGATTAAAAAACACAAGCCATCCATTTGCTGTCTGCAAGAAACACACCTGGCTTCAAAAGACAAATTAAAGCTCCGAGTCAAGGGTTGGAAGACAATTTTTCAGGCAAATGGAATTCAGAAGAAAAGAGGAGTTGCAATCTTATTTTCAGATACATGTGGATTTAAAGCAACTAAAGTCAAAAAAGACAAAGATGGTCACTTTATATTGTCAAGGGAAAAATACAACAAGAAGACATTTCAATTCTAAATATTTATGCACCCAATTTAAATGCTCCCAGATTCTTGCAACAGACCTTACTCAGTCTGAGCAATATGATATCTGATAATACCATCATAACAGGGGACTTTAACACTCCTCTTACAGAGCTGGACAGATCCTCTAAAGAGAAATTAAACAAAGATGTAAGAGATTTAAATGAGACCCTAGAACAACTGTGCTTGATAGACGCATATAGAACACTCCAGCCCAAAGATAAAGAATATACATTCTTCTCATCACCCCATGGAACATTCTCCAAAATTGATCATATCCTGGGACACAAAACAAATATCAACAGAATCAAAAGAATTGAAATTTTACCTTGTATCTTCTCAGACCATAAGGCACTAAAGGTGGAACTCAACTCTAACAAAAATGCTCGACCCCACACAAAGGCATGGAAATTAAACAATCTTCTGTTGAATAACACATGGGTGCAGGAAGAAATAAAACAGGAAATCTTTAACTTCCTTGAGCATAACAACAATGAAGACACAAGCTACCAAAACCTGTGGGATACTGCAAAAGCAGTTTTGAGAGGAAAATTCATCGCTTTAGATGCCTACATCCGAAAAACAGAAAGAGAGTGCATCAACAATCTCACAAGAGATCTTACGGAATTGGAAAAAGAAGAACAATCTAAACCTAAACTCAGTAGAAGAAAAGAAATATCCAAAATCAAATCAGAGATCAATGAAATTGAAAACAAAAGAATCATTCAGAAAATTAATGAAACAAGGAGTTGGTTTTTTGAAAAAATAAATAAAATAGATAAACCATTGGCCAGACTAACGAGGAATAGAAAAGTAAAATCTCTAGTAACCTCAATCAGAAATGATAAAGGGGAAATAACAACTGATCCCACAGAGATACAAGAGATCATCTCTGAATACTACCAGAAACTCCACGCCCAGAAATTTGACAATGTGACAGAAATGGATGAATATTTGGAATCCCACTCTCTCCCTAGACTCAGCTAGGAAGAAATAGAGCTCCCGAACAGACCAATTTCAAGCACTGAGATCAAAGAAACAATAAAAGATCTTCCAATCAAAAAATGCCCTGGTCCAGATGGCTTCACTCCAGAATTCTATCAAACCTTCAAGGAAGATCTTATTCCTGTACTGCAGAAATTATTCCAAAAAATTGAGGAAGAAGGAATCTTCCCCAACACATTCTGTGAAGCAAACATCACCCTGATACCAAAACCAGGAAAAGACCCAAACAAAAAGGGGAATTTCAGACCAATCTCACTCATGAACATAGACGCAAAAATTCTCAACAAAATCCTAGCCAATAGATTACAGCTTATCATCAAAAAAGTCATTCATCATGATCAAGTAGGCTTCATCCCAGGGAAGCAAGGCTGGTTTAACATACGCAAGTCCATAAACGTTATCCACCATAGTAACAGAGGAAAAATAAAGATCACATGATCCTCTCAATAGATGCAGAAAAAGCATTTGATAAAATCCAGCATCCTTTTCTAATTAGAACACTGAAGAGTATAGGCATAGGTGGCACATTTCTAAAACTGATTGAAGCTATCTATGACAAACCCACAGCCAATATTTTACTGAATGGAGTAAAACTGAAAGCTTTTCCTCTTAGAACTGCAACCAGACAAGGTTGTCCTCTGTCACCTTTACTATTCAACGTAGTGCTGGAAGTTCTAGCCAATACAATTAGGCAAGACAAGGAAATAAAGGGAATCCAAATGGGAGCAGAGGAGGCCAAACTCCCTCTTTGCTGACGACATGATCTTATACTTAGAGAACCCCAAAGACTCAACCACAAGACTCCTAGAAGTCATCAAAAAATACAGTAATGTTTCCGGATATAAAATCAATGTCCACCAGTCAGTAGCCTTTGTATACACCAATAACAGTCAAGATGAGAAGCTTATTAAGGACACAACTCCCTTCACCATAGTTTCAAAGAAAATGAAATACCTAGGAATATACCTAATGAAGGAGGTGAAGGACCTCTATAAAGAAAACTATGAAATCCTCAGAAAGGAAATAGCAGAGGATATTAACAAATGGAAGAACATACCATGCTCATGGACGGGAAGAATCAACATTGTTAAAATGAGATGATCTCTTGTATCTCTGTGGGATCAGTTGTTATTTCCCCTTTATCATTTCTGATTGAGGTTACTAGAGATTTTACTTTTCTATTCCTTGTTAGTCTGGCCAATGGTTTATCTATTTTATTTATTTTTTCAAAAAACCAACTCCTTGTTTCATTAATTTTCTGAATGATTCTTTTGTTTTCAATTTCATTGATCTCTGATTTGATTTTGGATATTTCTTTTCTTCTATACTTCCCAAAGCAATCTATAAAATGTCTATGCTTCCCAAAGCAATCTACCTATTCAATGCCATTCCTATCAAAATACGAACATCGTACTTTCAAGATTTGGAAGAAATGATTCTGCATTTTGTATGGAACCAGAAAAAACCCCGTATAGCTAAGGCAGTTCTTTGTAACAAAAATAAAGCTGGGGGCATCAGCATACCAGATTTTAGTCTGTACTACAAAGCCATAGTGGTCAAGACAGCATGGTACTGGCACAAAAACAGACACATAGACACTTGGAATCGAATTGAAAACCAAGAAATGAAACTAACATCTTATAACCACCTAATCTTTGATAAACCAAACAAGAACATACCTTGGGGGAAAGACTCCCTATTCAATAAATGGTGTTGGGAGAACTGGATGTCCTCATGTAAAAGACTGAATCTGGACCCACACCTTTCCCCACTCACAAAAATTGATTCAAGATGGATAAAGGACTTAAATTTAAGACATGAAACAATAAAAATCCTCCAAGAAAGCATAGGAAAAACACTGGAAGTTATTGGCCTGGGGAAAGACTTCATGAAGAAGACTGCCATGGCAATTGCAACAACTACAAAAATAAACAAATGAGACTTCATTAAACTGAAAAGCTTCTGTACAGCTAAGGAGACAATAACCAAAGCAGAGACAACCTACACAATGGGAAAGGATATTTGCATATTTTCAATCAGACAAAAGCTTGATGACTAGGATCTATAGAGAACTCAATCCACATGAAAAAAGCCAACAATCCCATATATCAATGGGCAAGAGACATGAATAGAACTTTCTCTAAAGATGACAGACGAATGGCTAACAAACGCATGAAAAAATGTTCGTCATCTCTATGTATCAGAGAAATGCAAATCAAAACAACCCTGAGATATCATCTAACCCCAGTTGAGAATGGCCCACATCACAAAATCTCAAAACTGCAGATGCTGGCGTGGATGTGGAGAGAAGGGAACACTTTTACACTGCTGGTGGGACTGCAAACTAGTACAACCTTTCTGGAAGGAAGTATGGAGAAACCTCAAAGCACTCAAGCTAGACCTCCCATTTGATCCTGCAATCCCATTACTGGGCATCTACCCAGAAGGAAAAAAATCCTTTTATCATAAGGACACTTGTACTAGACTGTTTATTGCAGCTCAATTTACGATCGCCAAAATGTGGAAACAGCCTAAATGCCCACCAACCCAGGAATGGATTAACAAGCTGTGGTATATGTATACCATGGATTACTATTCAGCCATTAAAAAAAATGAGACTTTACATCCTTCATATTAACCTGGATGGACGTGGAAGACATTATTCTTAGTAAAGCATCACAAGAATGGAGAAGCATGAATCCTATGTACTCAATTTTGATATGAGGGCAATTAATGACAATTAAGGTTATGGGGGGGGAAGCAGAGGGACGGAGGGAGGGGGGTGGGGCGTTGGTGTGTGTCACACTTTATGGGGGCAAGAATGATTGCAAGAGTGACTTTACCTAACAATTGCAATCAGTGTAACATGGCTTATTGTACCCTCAATGAATCCCCAACAATAAAAAAAAAAAAAGAAATAGACATATAAGAATTTAAGAAGGACAATTAATTAGATAGCCTTGGAGTGAGTGGTGGGAGTACTGCTGATGGAAGAGAGCACAAGAGGGGCTCCTGCAGTCCTGACAACTGTCCATTGTTTTAGTCTGCAAGATCATTACATGGTGGTTTCAGTTTGAGAAAAGGTATCAATCTATGTATTTAGATTTGTTACTTGGTATGTTACACTACAATAAAAAGTTTTTCTATATAATAAAAAAAAAGAAAGGGAGGGAGGGAGATAAATCAGAAATATAATTAATAAAACCATAATACTCTCAAGAATGCATGGATGGTTCCATCTTAGAAATTCACTTCTGCAGCACTCATCCAGCAAATCTGTGTAAGTGCCTGCTAGGGGCCGGCTGTTCCAGAAGGATGTAACTTACTTGATCCTTCCCCCTAAAACATACCTCCCAGCCTTTCCATTCATGTCACTCTCTAGTTCTTTCTCCCCACCACACCTGTCAGACTCTGTAAATCTTTCACCTTTATTTGTTTGCTAGTTTAGTGTCTGTCGTCCCTCCTTAAAATGCTATTTCGCCAAATGAACATGTCTGTCTGTCTTGTTCCAGTTGTCTTTCTTATGCCCAGCAAAGAACTTGACATGTGACAACTGATAGATTCATGCAACACTGATGTAATATATATTAATTCAGTGTTCTGTATTAAATGAATGGATGTGCATGAATGGATGATCGCGGTTCTCATAGAGGGCAAGGATTTAGCAGAGGACAGAGAAGATCCAGTAGGTACTTCCACGGACAGCATCAAAATCCCATTTTTCTAAGTACATGTGTCTATCCTATCTAACTTGCTGAATAAAAGATGGAAATTGTTTTGCAGGAATCTTCTACAACTTCCTCTCGAGAAAAGGTTGGAAAACTTGAAGCACAGACTAACTTCCTGTTTCCGAAAGCCTGCCACCAAAGGACTCGCAGCAACTCGACCAGTAGGTGTCTTGCCACGAGGTGTTCAGGAACAGGGCTTAGCATCTCCCGAATATCAGGAATGTAGGCAAGCAGCCTGTCCATCTTGTGTGCGTTGTGTACGCACTGGCCTTGAGGGCTCTGTGTGGTCCAGCCAACTCCTCTTTGAGGTGGGCTCACAGTGCCGCGTTGGGAGGCTGAGAGACAAGGGCTTTCCTCCTGCTGGGTCTGACCCACTCCTTGGTCCTGGATGGCCACTCTCTCTCTCCTGGGGCCTCTGCCACCTATCTGTAACACAATGGGGCTTGAGGTTAGAAGACCTCATGCTGCAAATAGAATAGTGCTAATACAAAGTCAGGAAAACATGAAGAACACAGAAAGGCGTGAAGAACTTAAAATCACACCAAATCAGGTTGAGCTTGGTGGCTCACACCTGTAATTCCAGCATTGTGGGAGGCCAGCTGTAGCTCAAGACCAGCCTGAGCAAGAGTGAGACCCCATCTTTGCTAAAAGTAGGAAAAAAAATCTAGCTGGGCATTGTGGTGGACACCTGTAGTCCAGATACTTGGAAGGCTAAGGCAAGAGGATTGCTTGAGCACAAGAGTTGGAGGTTGCTGTGAGCTATGACGCCATAGCACTCTACCAAGGGTGACAGAATGAGACTGTCTCAAAAAAAGGAAAAAATAATAATGTCAGAGATAATCCATGCTAACACTTTCAATCATTTTCCTTCTATGCCTATATGTACCTATAGAAAACTTACACATATAAACCATATGTGTGTGTGTGTGTCTATAAAACTTTACCTCATGTCATTGGGAACTTTTGTAAACACCATTTTGAGTGGATACATGAAATTTCATTCTATGAATTTATATAGTTAACCAGCTCCCTAATCATTCTCATTTTTGTCACCAACCTAATCAAGGTGCCAAGTTTGTACGTGGAATTTTATTTGAGTCTGTGATGATCTCTTGGAGGAAATATAAAAGGCAGTGGGTTGGTACATGGCTTAGAGTGCACACCAGGAGCCAAGGCACTTGGATTTGGATCCTGCTTCCAGAACAAATGATCTGTGTGATCTCAGCCAAGTCTCTTAAAATCCCTACACTCTGTATTATTCTGCTGTAACATCCATCATCCTTAAATTAATAATTTTCCACTTTTTGATGGCTCTTTTTATCATACATTTTTACTCTTTTTACTTTTAGTGTAATTTCCTAGAAATGGGGTTTTGGGTCAAAAGGTATGTATACTTTTGATCAGTATTACCAAATTTCAGTAGTGAATATCCCCCCAGTAATGTATATGAATAGCTATGCCTTCAATTATAGCCCACATTAAATTATGTATTCTTCTTTTTGAGACAGGGTCTCTCTCTGTTGCCCAGGCTGGAGTACAGTAGTGCAATTATAGCTCACTGCAGCCTCAAGCTCCTGGGCTCAAGTGATCCTCCTGCCTCAGCCTCCTGAGTAGCTGGGGCTACAGGTGCTCACCACATCCAGCTAATTTTTTTTTTTTTTGTAGTGAGTTTGTCTTGCTATGTTGTCCAGGCTAATCTAGAACTCCTGAGCTCAAGCAATCCTCCCACTTGGGCTTCCCCAAGTTCAGGGATTGTGTGTGTGAGCCACTATGCCCTGAATTATAATTTTTAAAAAATATTTGCTACTGAGGTTTTTCTCTAGCCCACTTTTCCCCACCCATTCATTCCCTGATTTTTACTGCCTGGCTTTGCATTTAAGACCAGCTGTCTTATTAGTAGGTCTCAGAGTAAAATGAAAATGTGAGACCTCTTTTCAAAAATTTCATGGGCAAAGCGTGTAGCCAAGTTGGAATTCTTCCAGTCTTGGACTGCAAAATAACTACACAGGGCCATGGCAACTGGGAACTGACCTCTTCAGACAGCACCCCCCAGGCTCTCTGGACCTCTGGGGTCTGGTTGGGTTCAGAATATGAGAAGCACCAACAGAAGACCGGCAGGGGGAAAGAGTGGCCAGGAGGTTTCTTCCCCTTGCCCCTGCCTCCCTGCCCCCTGCCCCCTTTCCTCCCCAACCCCTGCCCCCCCGCCTCCATGCTTTTGCTTCTCAGTGACTATACAACATGTCAGGTGGCCTACCTGTCACAATGCCAGTGCTCAATGGGCTCCGGTAGTCCCCACGGTTTCCTCCACTTGCCCTGCAGGCCTGGGGTGATGACAGCTTCTGTGCCTCAGTAGTCCTTGCTGTTTTCCCAGCTCTGCCCACCTTTGTAAATGGCTCCTTTATTCAGTTCTCAGAATCCCAGCTGAGGGCACCTTTTTTTTCTTGCACTAACAAACCTCTCCATACAGGTGGGATATAATGTTGTTTTGTTGATTTATTTTGTTTTTGGAAGGTTTGCCCATTTTTCCATTGGGATAATCATCATCTTATCATTAATTTATAAAAAGCCTCCTTGTTAAATTAATATTTGGCTGCCATATGTATTTGTTGTTTTTATTTTAATTTTTTGACATGAAGATTTTTTTAACCTGAATTTATTGATTTTTTTCCTTTGTCAAAGTTTCTTCCACATTTATAGAACTATTAAATATGTGGCTATATTTTCTTCTAATTTATAAATGATTTGTTTCTTTTGTTCCCTGAACTTAGTGTGTCTGTAATTTATTTTTGGTGTTTGATATGAAGTAAGAATCTGGACAGATTTTATTTTCTGAATGACTGGAGAATGATTCTAGCATGACTTATTTATAATCAATTCCTACCTACCCCTTTATTTTACCTTTTTTGTTTTATTTATCTCTTGCAAATGATAAGCAGTTAGATCCTTGAAAGAAAATCTTTTTAAGGAGAGAAGTTCAAGTCATTCACACTAGTCATATAAGTAATACTTACTTTTACTTATTTCTTTTTATACTTCCTATTTCTATGGTTAATTCCCATTTATTTGTTCTTTGCCTCTTTGAAAGCTTTATTCAATTTTTATCTCTACTTCTGGTTTCCTTTAAGTTAGAATTAATCAATTAAGTCTGATTAATTAATACTTCAGACACATTTTCCAAATTGTTCCTTTTATGAACAATGAGGAAACTTAGCATGATGTTATTTATCTGGAGTCCCTTCTCCATTTATTTTTCTATTTTATAATTCAACTTAAATTTTAAATTATAATTCATATTACATAATCATCACACATATAGCTCCCCTTCAAGAATTCTTTTGATTTTTGCACTATATTTTATAATCACATTTTCAATTAATGCACTCAATACTGTATGTTTAAATGGTTTCCACTTCACCTCCCAATGGAAATAATTTTGATAAATTTCCATATTGGCTGGAATGCATCAGCAAGTAATTTTCAGAAAGAGTAGGTGAGGGCCCAGACCACGTAGAGCTTTGGAGAACCTGCTCTGTCCTGATTCCATCCTGAATCCACACAGATCTGAGCTCCTAGCAGGAGCAGGAGGCGCCACAGAAGCAGAGCTGGGTGTGGTCCAAGCAGGGCTTGCCAAAGGCACTGAGGTCAGCTCTATCTGCCTGTGAACCACTCCAAGTTGGCATCCTGTTTGCTTTCCCTTATTTCCTCTGAACCCAAACCGTGTGCCACTGCCCTCCTTCAAACGACAGGTCGCCCCTGCTCTGCTGTGGAAGGAGAGAGTGGGAGGGGAAACTGGGATCCTGGAGACTTGGGCAAGCCTAAGGCTCTTTCAATTCACTGTCCTGCAACCCTCTGAGCACTGATAAAGTAAGGGGTGAATTCCCGCAGCGTTCTCCAAAGGATGAAGGATGGGCTGCCTGCATCATCTGGGAAGCCTGGCAAACATCCAGATTCCCCCAGACCCCACAGGGCAGATATGGATTCAGTACATTGGGAAGGGCACAGAACTCTGGCCTTTTATTAAACACTCTAGAAAAATTATGTACAGGCAGATTTAGGACTGGACAATCTCAAGCCTCTCCTCTCAACCTCCTTCCACGATTTTGTGTCCTCTCTTTATAGCATGTGGCTTTCTGAATCCTCTGCCCACCTCCCCACCCATCCATCTGGCAGCAATTGGTCCCAGTAAGTCAGAGAGGACCACCTACTTGTGCTGAGGCAGCTGCTAGGAGCAGCTGTCCTGGCAGGAAAATGTTTCCCCAGCCACTCCACTCTCTGAGCCCTGATGGACCAAGGCCTTTGTCCCTTTCCTCATCCCCCTTTTGGGATGTCATTCCCTCAGGGATGTCTCGTCTCTTTTCTTCTCCACCTACCCTGGCCAGTAGTTTCCTATCTTCAACCTGTAAACAAGTTTACGTCTTCCCATCCAAAACAAGAAAGCAAACCAAAAACCCTGCTCCATCCTGCGTTTCCCCCCAACTACTAGCAATCTCACATTTTTCTCTGGGGGAATTTTCCACAAAAGCTTGTACATTCACTTGAGCTGAGGGATACCTGGAGAACAGCGCCCTCTCCCTGCACTGCCCGGTACAGCAGCCACATGTGGCTGTAGAGCATTTGCCATGTGGCAGATGTGCAGGAAAGTAAATGACTTGTGAACACAAGGCAAAAAGGACATGAACTATCTCCTTAATAATCATTGAGAGGACAGTAATTTAGATATACTGAACTGAACAAATTACATTTTTAAAATTAATCTCACCTGCTTCTTACTTTTTTAATGTGGTTTCTAGAAAATTTTAAATCATATAGGTGGCTAGCATTATATTTCAGTTGGGAAGTGCTGCTCTGGACAATGATGGTTTATATAAGGTAATCTCTGAGGGTTTTTCCAGCTGTATGTGGTAGAGCTCCTGATTGGACAAAAGGAAGTCTGAGGTTTTCACAAAATATAGGAAGCCTATTGCTTTGCATTTTCTGACCCGTGAAGAATCGAGGAGAGAGAGAGAGAGAGAGAGAGAGAGTGTGTGTGTGTGTGTGTGTGTGTGTGTGTGTGTGTGTGTGTTCGCACGTGCATGCCTGTGTATAGGAGGCAGTCAGATAAACCCCAGAGCTCAGGCTGGCTTCAGCTGGCGTCTGATCCCTGCTGCGTCCACTGACTGGTTCTATCATTCTGCCCAGGTGTTAGATGGGTCTCAGTTAGGACTGGCAGCTGTCCAAGGCCCAGCCCACCCAGCACCAGCAGA